>NC_056729.1:1430598410-1430760910 GCF_019279795.1 Protopterus annectens | reverse complement strand
CCCTATAAGCACTTACACGAGTGCATGGATCATGCTATCCCAAACAGAACCAAGACGCTATCCTCCAAAATAAGGAAGCCAATCTGGTGGTCTCCTGCCATAAACAAACTCTACAACAGAAGGAAGAAACTGTTGCAAAAGAGAGTAAAATCCCATGAATGGAGGAGTCCCCTGGTCAGCCTCAGTAAGAAGCCAAGATCCCTTATAAGATCCTCCAAAGCTAGCTATGAAAACAAAATCACCACTGATTCCAGGGACAACCACTAAGCATTCTATAGCTATGTCAAGAATCTCAATGGCAACACCCAGATCTGCTCTGAGTTACAGCACAACGGCATGAAAATTATAGAACCAACTGATATTGCCAACATCCTGGCAGATGGGTTCAGTGCTAACTTTACCCCCCCCTCTCACCGCCTAAAGGGCCCATATCTATACAGGAAGAATTCAGAGTCCCTGTAACCACAACTATGCATGTAAAAGCCGCACTCTCTAAAGCCAAAAACACAGCATCCATGGGACCAGACAACATCCCAGGCTGCGTTTTACATGCACTTCAGAACGAACTGGCTCCCCACCTAAGCACCATGTTCCATCATAGTCTTACATCAGGCTTTGTACCCACTGAATGGCACACAGCAACAGTTATCCCACTCCACAAAGGGGGAGCCAACACTGATCCCATGGAAATATTGCCCTGTTAGCCTGACGAGCCTGGTCTGTAAGACCATGGAACGTATCATCATGGAACTCATAAACAAAGACATTGGTAACCTCCAAACTCTGGACCCCACCAAGTTCAGGTTTGTGAAAGGCAGATCATGCCTCCTGAACCTGATCAACTTCTTTGAGGCAGTCACCAAAGCCGTAGACAAGGGTAGGGTGGTTCACACAGCCTATCTTGACCTCACCAAGGCTTTCGACACCATCGCCCATTCTGGAATTTATAGCTAAACTCACTAAACTAGGTATAAATCCCTATGTCACAAGATGGGTTGTCAATCGGCTCACTGACAGAACTCACACTGTAAAAGTTGCAGACTCCAAATCTGACTTCAAACCAGTGACAAGTGGAGTACCACAGGGTTCAGTCCTGAGACCTCTCCTGTTTGGTATCTACTTCCCTGAAGTACAGGCTAACACAGAAGGACTTTGGCTAACGTAGTTTGCAGATGACTGCAAACTAGGAGCCATAGTTGAGTCCCCAAATGATGTGGACATCCTACAGAAGGGCCTCACTGAGACAGATGCCTGGTGTCAGAACCATGGCCTCAAGCTCAATGCCAAAAAGTGCATTGTCATCCCCTTTGGTAAAAACTCTGTACCCATGAACTACCACATAGGCGGCAGTTTACTTAACACCGAATGTGTGATAAGAGACCTTGGGACCCAGGTGGACAGTAGTCTCTCCTTTGATAATCACATCGCCACAGTAGTCAAGAAATCCTACTATGTGGCACACCTCATCACAAAAGAATCCTCATCCAGGAAAAAAGAGATCATTGTTCCCCTCTACTCGACACTCATTAGACCCATTATAGCGTACAATGCCCCTTTTGGAATGCACCTCACAAGACAGCTGCAGCAGCTGGAAAGGCCACAGAAGTACCTCACAAAGAGGATTACTGGCCTCAAACAGATGCCCTGCACTGACCATTTCAAAAAACTCCAGCTTTATTGTATGTATGTATGTATGTTTATGTATATATATATATATATATATATATATATATATATATATATATATTTTTCTCTCCCTCATCTTTCTTTGAAGTATCACTGCATACCATGATTATGGTTACCATACTCAAAGTTAATATCTTCACAAATTTGTGCAATCTTTATATTTAAGTGTCATAAGTAAGGTTATGCATATCATTTCAGAATGTTTGTTTGCATAGCAAAGAATTGATTAACAAAAGTGGTATACTAAAACGAACTTTGCAAATAGAAATCTTATTTTGCCACTAGTGAAAGCGGTTGTATATACATGTGTTTATAGTGACTATGTCCCATTTGGGGGTGATACAATGTTTATTTAAATGACATACTGTTTATAATTACACTTAGTCTTCTAAATAGTCATTCTAAATATAACTATTTACAAGGGATCCTAACTATGTTAGCCTTGTTTTACTTTTTTTTCTCTCACTCTTCCCTCTCGTGTTCATGTATATAAGTTAAGTAAAGGGAAGAGATATAAAGAGAGTTACAAACATGTTAATACAAAATAGAATTACATTTAAACAAACCATGGTTTGAACAATAACATTGTGTCATGGAAAATGTTTTTGAGTGGTTAGGGTGAGTTAGTTACACATTGCACCTAGGAACATTTTATTGTGTATATGTATATATTTTAAATGCATAAATGGTTGTTATTCTGAGTTATTGATTTTTACATTTATATAGTTAGTATTTCTATTTATGTTTTTCTTGTTTATGTGTTTTATAGGTGAAATAGTTTATAGGTTGTTAAACAGATGTAAGTATAAGAAGTCTTGTCTCTTTAATTTTTTTTTGGCAGACTTTTTTCCATTAATTATACTATTAAGCAATTAACTGATGTGTATAAATATGTAAGGATTTTAGTAGTTTTTTGTTCTGAGGAAGACTGGTGCTCAGTCGAAAGCGCTAAACCTGGATGTGTTATTGTTCTACAATAAATTGTGTTTTCATCTTGGTATATCCTTGTTGGACGAGCAGTCATTTATCCTGTCTCAGCTTATCTCTACTGTTCCAATGTTGCTTGCTCTCAATTGATTTTGGGTCATTTGTTGGATGGCTGAGAAGATGGATTCTCCCACTGCTTTATTGTCGCAGAAGGATATTCGTGAATTAAGAGCGGATCTGACTGCACTTCAGGGTGAAGTGCACAACCTTTTGGCATTGGTTTCTGATTTGGTTACGAACATCAAGCATAAAGAGAACAACTCTTGTGCTTCCTCGGAGATTGTCACAGCACACCTTGTACCGGTCCGGTCCGAGGAAGAAGCAGACATCATTGGCATAGGCGAGTTACGCAGTCCGAGATCTAAACCGCATGGATGCGGTGATGTTTGTACTCCTGATGTGGGCTTTCCAAGAGCCCTAAGAGACACAGACGGTGTCTTCGATCACAATCCTACACCTTTTGTTAGTGTTAACATCGCCGAGCGTGGTAGGACCGATAGCATAACGGCTCTGGACTTAGTGCATAATGGAGACGACCATTTACTGCTCGAACAGCATGACACCATTACTGAACAGGATTGTACTTTTGATTTTAGTCTATGTAAACTGCGAGCGGATAAACAGCACAAGGGTGCTCGTCCTAAGGAGAATATTTTTGTGAAAAAATACACCAGTAATAGAATAAACAACACACCGAAGCAAAAAGGTACTGTCACAGACAATTTTGTACAGGCTATTTCTAGCCCACTTAAAAGCCACTTTCATGTCAAATCTGTTGATTATGTATACCATGCAAACAGTAAGAAATGTAATGGCAGGAAGTGTATGAATGACAATCTTTTTGAACAATTTTTAACTGATAGCCACGATTTTTTTAATACTGACATGGAAAATGTTAAAGGTAGATGTTCTAATACAGAGGTTTTATATACTTCATTGAAGGAACTTATTTTTGATTTTGGTAAAAAATTAGTGGCTTATAAAAATACCAAAATCGATTGTAATTTTTTATCCAATTGTTTAAAGCATAAAATAGTACCGAAAGGTCTAAGATTTTTTAAACTACCTTTGGGTATCAAATACACAACTGAAGTTATTAAGGATTTTAATGAACTATTTGATGGATTTGGTTATGACTACATGAAATTATTAATTAAGTACCAAGATGATAAATTAATTAAGTTATCAGATGAATTGGAACATATGAATCACACTATCACCCAACATCAGGATTATGAGTGTTGGAAAGAGCTGTATATGAAACAGTATACGTATGCTGAAAATAATGTACATAGTATAGTGGAGAGGAAAAATAGGAAAATGACACGTGACATTGAAGCATACAAAAATGATAGAGCCTATATTTGGCCAAGCTATAAGGTTACAGAAGCATATAATAATCCACCCAAGAGGAAACAGGCTAAGAACTCTTTTAGGGAGGAAAATTTTCAGGGTGGAAGATTCCATCCAGCATGGAACACACAAAAACAATGGTACAGAAAGTGAATCAGTTAGTCAGTAATATACCAGCTACCCCTCTCAACTATACATCTGATTTTAACATAGGAGACAATGGTAACAATAATGATGTCATAGATGGTATAAACCTGAGTGTGGATACAGAGATTAATAAGGTACAAAGACCAGAAATTATATTATTTGAGGGATTTAAAGTCTTCAATTATACAGACATTGAGATAGATACTGCTTGGGCTAAACTGTTAAGTAAAGGGATGAAGTTTATACCCATGACAGGATGGGACCTGGTGGATAATATCAAGGAGGTCAAAATGTACTGTAGGAAGCTGAATTTAGCCGTGCAATTTGATAAAGTCAACGAAGATGATAAAAATACAAACAAGGGTACCATTAAAGGGGGTAAAAAGATAGCTGGTACAGACCTTTGTGTGAAGAGTACCTACATACCTATCACCAATCCACACATCCACAATTTTGAACAATTGGTATGTAATGACATTTATTGGATACACAATAAAATGAAAATTCATGGACATGGCACTGTTGATAATCTGACTTCAAAAGAAAGAAAAAGTCTACAAGATATATTGAATAATAAAGAAATTAGGGTGATGAAACCCGATAAAGGAGGTGGAGCCGTAATATATTATACGAACGAATACTATCAGGAACTACATGAGATTTTATACAATACAGGGAATTATGAAAACATCTCATTGAACCAAATTAATATAGGACACAAGCGTATTGATCTCATTATAGAAGAATATCTTATTGATAACAGAATATCCAATGACACTTATTCCTTTTTGAAAACGGATTATCCAGTGCTGGCTAAACTGGTTGGAATACCTAAGGTGCATAAATCTATCGAACATCCACCTTTTCGTCCGATTGTCTCGGGATCCAGGTCTAAAACCTTTAATATAGGGAAATTGATAGATAGATGGCTCAAGAAAGTGTATGACAATATTCCCCATATTATGAAAGATTCGTGGAGATTTCTGGGGGAAATAACCAATGATAAATGGAATCCGAACTTAATATTTTTGACTGTAGACGTCATTGATCTTTTTTCCAGCATACCTAAGGTTGAGGGCCTGGAATGTTTTGAGAGAAGTTTGAAGAAATATAGCGATTTTTCATGGGATAAAGTATGCCTAATCTGTGACATGATGTCACTAGTACTAGATTATAATTATATTTCATGCCAAGGGGAGTTCTTCAGACAGATTAAGGGAGTAGCTATGGGAGCAGCGTGTGCTCCCATTTTTGCTAATTTAGTGATGGCGGATTGGGAATCCGAATATGTGTCCAAAAGTGAATTTTTTCAAGATATAGTTTTATATGTTAGATATTTGGATGATATCTTCATTTTGTGGAAAGCATCAGTAGAAAGACTACATAAATTTATGCAGTACATTAATAATACAGTAGATTTCCTTAAATTTACTCATAATTATAGTAAAAATGAAATTTCATATTTAGACGTATTATTGAGTCAGGATTCAAGTGGATTTACATCTAGGATCTACAGGAAACCCACATTCTCGAATGATTATGTCCATTTCAGTAGTAATCATCCCCCTTACATTTTCAAAAATGTCATCAAAGGGCAATGCATAGAATGTCATCCAATAAGCATATCTTGGAACTTGAATTAAATGTTATCAAGGACATGTTTACTAGTAGAGCATATCCAGATAAAATGGTTATGGATGTAATAGATTATGTATATAATGAATGGGGAATCAAGTACAAACCCTTGTTGGGTTGTTATAGAATGGAGAAACAGATATGTTGTGACTATGACACATCTGGAAGGGTGTGTATACTCACCTATACACCCAATACCTACATGATTAAGGAAATTCTAGAAAGATACTGGAACACATTAACCATCATGGATTTGGAGGGTATACTAGGAACCAAACCCAGATGTGTTTTCAAGACAGCCCCTAATATGAAGTTGTTATTAGTGAAAGCCAGTCACAACAAACAAGTTCATAATATATATAAAGGTACATCCAAATGTGGAAGATGCCGGCAATGTAAATATATTAATTCAACCAAGATTATAAAACTGGATGATATATGTCATACTACCATCAAATGTAGGACAGGTAATTGTTACACCAAGCAGGTGGTTTATATCACTATATGTACAAAATGCAATGCACATTATATAGGGAAGACGGAAAGGCAGCTGAAAAAACGCATTTATGAACACATATATAAGATAGGCAAATGTGACACCAAAAATTCGTTATATAGACACATAGCAGAGAAGGGTGAAGAGCACAACTTTGTTTTTTCTATTATTGATCAAGTAATTGATACACCCTTCGGAGTTAATTGGAAAATTAAATTGGCCCAATTGGAGAGTAAATGGCAAATCCTAACTGATTCTACGAGACCGCCTGGATTAAATGAGTTTATAAGTATCAAACCTTTTTTAGCTTTAGCCTCATAATTGTTTGTATACATTCCCCTGTCAGCCCATACATATATACTTAGTTTACATTATTTAATTAATAGATATGTGGCCTTACATTATATTCATGACCATACTCATATCCATCTATTATTTAGATATATAAGATTTGAGTGGTTAGGGTGAGTTAGTTACACATTGCACCTAGAAACATTTTATTGTGTATATGTATATATATTTTAAATGCATAAATGGTTGTTATTCTGAGTTATTGATTTTTACATTTATATAGTTAGTATTTCTATTTATGTTTTTCTTGTTTATGTATTTTATAGGTGAAATAGTTTATAGGTTGTTAAACAGATGTAAGTATAAGAAGTCTTGTCTCTTTAATTTTTTTTTGGCGGACTTTTTTCCATTAATTATACTATTAAGCAATTAACTGATGTGTATAAATATGTAAGGATTTTAGTAGTTTTTTGTTCTGAGGAAGACTGGTGCTCAGTCGAAAGCGCTAAACCTGGATGTGTTATTGTTCTACAATAAATTGTGTTTTCATCTTGGTATATCCTTGTTGGACGAGCAGTCATTTATCCTGTCTCAGCTTACATAAAGTATGTTATTAGTGGATTTTGTACTCTGTTGTTACAGTTTAGGGGTTGATCTCAGTGACAGATGTCATTGGGATTAGGAGGTTATAACTCCAGGTGGGGAGCGTTGGGATGTTTGTTTTTATCTAGTGTATGTAATACATTTTTTAAAAAAGAGTTTTTTGACATCCAGAGTAGCTTATTTACAGAAAATATAGATAATAAAGCTCAAGGAATACATTTTTTTCCTAAAGATATGAGATTTAATATTTTTACTAGGAACAAATTCATTTTTTTGCAGAAATTTCTACATTGGACATATGATATTGATATGTTACTACCACATCTTTCAGGTACAATTACATAATATGGCTATGTTGAAAGGTTGTCACTTAATATAAATGGTTTGAACAATCCATATAAAAGAAGTAATTTATTTAAATATCTAGCTTTTCATAAACCTACTATAGTATTCTTACAAGAAACCCATTTAACAAAAGATACTATTAAATTTCTAGATACAAATAAATACATAAATATAGTAAGCTCAGAGTGTACGAAAAAAAAAGAGGTATAGCAGTATTGTGGAACAAAACATTACCATTACCCAGAATAATCAAAACATACCAAGATAATAAAGGTTTGCTTTGCTTGGCTGTAATTGAGATGGTTAATAAACTATATACATTAATAAACAACTATTGGTTACCTGGCATTGGTACTAATACTATTAGACACATATTGAATCAAATAGTTTCACTATTTGAGGGACATATCATTATGGCAGGCGACTACAACTGTATCTTAGACCCTAAAAATACAACCACTTCAGGAAAAAGAAAAATTACAGCACAAGCTAAACAAATTATAAATTTCATAGACTTATACCTACTCAAAGACATATATTATTTTGTGGATCATAACTCATTACAATAAATGTTCTATTCTAATAGATACAAAACATATTCTAGAATTGATAGAATATTTCTTTCCACACAGATAATGAATAACCTGACCAATAGCAAAATTATATCCTGCCCAATCTCGGACCATAATACTATCATATTTGAACTTAATATTAATAACACCATAGTGTCCAAATTAAAATTATTCCAGCATATCTCACACAACTTAAGGATTTTCAATTATTCATAACAGAAGAGACACAAAA
This sequence comes from Protopterus annectens, assembly GCF_019279795.1. NCBI lineage: Eukaryota > Metazoa > Chordata > Ceratodontiformes > Protopteridae > Protopterus > Protopterus annectens. The sequence continues at coordinate 1,430,752,563 of NC_056729.1, read as the reverse complement.
CTTCATTAATATAAACTCAGCATCAGACACACATGATATATTTATTTGGAATGCCATAAAAGCATATTTATATGGACAAATAAGCAAATGGTTTAATAATAAGATGAAAATATGGGATAAAGATATAAGAATAATACAAGATAAACTGGACTCACTATACACAAATAATAAAGACAACCTGTCTTCAAAGAATATAAGGGATGAGATATACAAACTAAATGAGGAATATAGATCTATCCTACATTATAAAACAAAGATAACACTAGAAAATATAGGTTTCTTGCTTATTCCGTAAATCCTGAACATCTATCAAACCTTAAGAATAAGACCAAAAGATTAAATAAATATAATTATATTAAAGAAATACATTCTGCAAAAAAGAAAAGAGAAGTACATAGTACACAAGATATATTAGAAGAGTTTAGATGTCACTTTCATGAAATTAATCAATTCACACAACAAATTCAAACACAAGATAACATTAAGAGATTATATTAACAATAATATATATATAATAAACTAAACAAACAACGAATAGAAGTTATTGATAAACAAATTACTTTATCAGATATACAAAGTCAAATAAGTAAGCTTAAACTAAACAAAGCTCCAGGTAACGATGGAATTATTCCCAAAATATATAAGATAATGCCCAAAATGGCTATTTTCTTACTACACAAAGTATATAATTCAGCCCAAAATGATAATTTTACACCCCCATCCTGGAAATATACATTTATATCCCCTATTTTTAAAATCAAATAAAGATCCAAAATTCTGTTCCTCATACAGACCAACATCTTTACTGAATATCGATTATAAGATGTTTATGAATATATTCTCAGAAAGATTGAGGAAATTCTTACCCCACTTAATAGACAAAGACCAGACAGGATTTATAACTAACAGAAGTACTTTTGATAATATAAAACGAACCCTAACTATTATAGACTTCTCACAAAGGAAGAAAAGGAACTTATCATTAATTAGTCTTGATATTAATGCGGCCTTTGATTCTATTAACTGGATCTATCTATTTACTCTTTTGGAATGCTTACATTTTTCACATAATTTTATTAATCTTCTAAAACATTTATATGAAGAAACCTATGCATATATCAAAATAGGGTCATATATTTCCAATAAAATATCTATTACAAAAGGCACCAAACAAGGATGTCCTCTCTCTCCTCTACTATTTACTTTGATTATGGAGCCATGGGCAAATGAAATAAGAAACAATAAAGAAATGGGTTTGGAAATGGATAAAGACAATATAGCCAAAATCTAGCTGTTTGCAGATGATGTTCTTATCACCACAAAAGGAAATGACTCCTCATTCATGTCATTATATGAATCAATTAAAAACGTTTCAAATGATGTCCAGTCTATCATTCAATGACAATAAAACAAAAATTCTACCCATATATCCTAATAATAAACAAATACAAAAAAGGATGATAGGAAATAATACATATCACATTGCTAACGCAGATCAAATCACATATCTTGGAATCATTCTTGCCAAAGACATTAAATCAATAATTCAATTAAACTATAACAAATGTTTACAAAATATCCAAGAATTATTTTCAAAATGGAATACAATAATATTTACTACTGAAGAAAGACTAGCCATTATAAAAATGATAATTCTACCTAAAATCTTATACATAATACAATCCATTCAAATTCTACCCTCAAAAAGGTTTATAAATAAACTAAACACTTTAATATTAACATTCTTTTGGTCACAAAAAAAACCTAGAATTACTATTAATCAACATACTAACAGCTGGAATAATGGTGGAATAGCTTTCCCAGATCTAAATCTCTATTCGATTTCTGCTATAATCAGATCAATTTCTCAGCTCTTAGATATAACCTATTTAGCTAAATGGAAATCTTTATGGGAAGTATCAGTCATGGAACTTATAACGAGACCAACAACATATCAACTAGAATTCATAAACACACCTTTTATATGGATCTTAAAAGAATATTTTATCACACATACTAATCCTAATCATACTGTCAGTTACATACATAATATTATAACTAACTTTAAAAACTTTATATATAAACATGTTAAATATAAAGACTATTTTTTGTTATTGCATATAGCATATACACAAGAGACTTTTGTTACCTAAGATATTAACAAAATTTCTCAACTGAAAAACAATGAACTCAAATACTGGTTCCAGCTAACTTATGAATACTAGACTAGTTCAATTGATCATATTATACAGGAATATACACTTAATAATTCTTCATGGTTAGATATACAAACACTTATACTATATCTTGATAATAAGCTGAAACTAGCTTCACCAACTAGCAAACATGAAACCAAGATATTATTACAATTTCTTCAATCAACATTATTACACCAGCATACATATTCATGTAGTCTCTCCTTTATTTAAATACTTTTAAGAGAAGAAACATTTTCTTGCACACATAACTACTGGAGTTATTATAGTTTAATTACTCATAATTCCCCAAGTGAACAAGATAAGGTTAATATGCTACAATCAGCTGGGGAAACATAATTTTCTCTGAAATGGAAGATTTACACATGGAGATTCATGAATAGATCCTGTTATACACCACAAATGTTGTTGTTGTTGTTTGTCTTTCGGCTTTTCTTGGTTAGAGGTCGCCACAGTGGAACTCCGGTCTGCTAATGATTGGCAGTAGATTTTCACGAATGCTGAGGTGCCAGCTCGATGTCCAACCTTCAACGAAGGCACACCTATTTACATATGTCTTTCAAACACCCACCCAACCACAGGGAGGACATGCAGACTCCACACAGAAGGCACTCCCCGCACTCCAGCCGATCATAAATAATGGACAAAATTAAAAAACAAAAAATCTGTAATAGATGCAACTCTAATGTAGATATTAACTGGGCACATATGTTTTTTGACTGTCCAACCTTAAATATCTTTTGGAATAAAGTAAATTACTTTTTACAAGCACTTTTTTCAGGCAACTTCATATTGAATAAATCATTAATCATATTTAATGCACCTGTTCCACAATGTGTTAGGAAAACCAAATACTCATTACTATGGACTATAGTGGCAGTGGCTAGAAAGATCATAACAAAAAATTGGATTTCAAAACATCCTCCTACATTCTCTGAGTTTACTAATTTATTAAAAAAAGTTAGTCGTTTACAGATAAGAACCATAACATCTAGAAAGACATATGAACATCATTTATGGGTTAACTTACAAAATATGTTGGAAAAAACGATCATTTTGCATAAAGGTAATTGACTTTTCTTGTCATTCATGAGAACAAGTTACAAAAGGAAGATTACAGTTTATGTTAATGTATAAATACTGGATGTCTATGTACATACTTTAGTTTGTTTGCTTTGTTATTCATATAGTCATATTTAAATGCTATAAATACATGTTATCAATTTGTAAATATATAATGTAAATTATCTTATATATGTCTATGTGATTGTTTTCATTATAATCAAAATCAATAAAACTGTTTAAAAAAAAAAAAAAAACTCCAGCTTTACTCCGTAGCATATCGCCTACTCTGAGGTGATCTCTGCCTAACATATAAAGCTATGTCAAACCCAGAGTTGTTGGACATGCTACACCTAAAGAAATCCCAATCCCTTCAAGCTACATACTCTAGGGACCTAAACCTTGTCACCAAAATAAATAGGACATGCTGGAGGGATAGATTCCTGTCCCATAGACTTCCCATACTCTGGAACAAGCTACCCATCTATGTCAAGCAAAGTTTCTCATTAGCACTCTTCAAGAAAAATATTGATGAATGGATGGGAAATAGTAAATACACCCCAGGGATGACTTCTGTGGCTCTGCTCGACAGGGGCACAGGAAGGGTCTATATCGGAACATTGAAGTATTAAAACTTTGAATGTTCTGATATCGAACACTATTCAGTGAATGCTAAGAATAGTGAAGCTGCAGAACAGCAAATTCTTTCCTCGGGAAAGAATTTGGTTGGCCATTTCTGTGGCTTCGCTATTCTTAGCACTGTGGTGGAAAGTTACGGGTTGGGTTCAGGTAAGTGTGCGATTGTTTGGACGTTAGGGTTAGGGGCGGGTTAAGTGAGTTAAGGTTAGGGCGCAGGTTAAGCATGTGTGCGATAGTGACGGACCTTAGGATTAGGGTTTGGGTTAAGGTAAGTGGGTAGATAGTAGTGTATGTTTAGTTTAGTGTAGCGTTAGATGGTGGAATTTAAGTGTATGTGTGTGGTTGCTGTTTGTTTGATGTGCTTGTGTTGTGTGTGTGTGTTTCGGAGCAGCAAATGTTTTCCATGGGAAAAATTTGCAGATCTAAATGTTAGTTATTTTCATGTTTAGATGTTTTGGGGCTGATGAAATAGCATTCACTATTTTCATCTTTCGATAACATGATATAAACGCGCACAGGAAAATAATATTCTTGGGTGGCGTAAGCCGGGGAACCTTGTTGGCTATGTTTTCTTAGGCCCTTGGACCAATAGCCTAGTACCTACCCATGAACCTATGAACCAATGAACCTTCTTTGAATGCAAAGTTATAAATTGGATAATATAGCAAGGAAATCAGGATAAGAAGTTAGGCTGTTGGGAATCAAGTGCCATGTGTTGTCTTTCAATGAGGACAAATTTTCTACCCATACAAAAGATTTTTATAAAGTATATTTAGCTATCTCCTGTCTACTCTGGGATGCCTACCTGGTGAAGGTTTATTTGCCATGCATGATCCTCCAAGTCCACTACCTTTGATTTCAGCTTATCCATCTTAGACTCCATACATATTTTGAATTGAACAATATAGTTCATGTATGTTGCTGCATTGTTATTACATTGTAATTGCCAATATTCAGCTGTTGCTGTATTCCTTAAAAGCACTACTTTACGTCTGTTTTTATTGTATTGCATTCAATAATAATAATAGACAATACCACTCTCTTTGTATCTGTGTATGCAATATATTATTAGTGCTTGTAATATGCTCACATGGGGCTTTTCTACCTGGACCTCCATTTTAAATGGTCCTCCTCAGTCAATCTATCCAATTTAACAAACAAACAATTAATAGACAAATAAAGATGAGTGCTCATTTGTTTTTAATTTTATAAATTGTCTCAAGTCTCGTGGATAGCAACAGAATTAAGAGCCTCCTCAGAATCCCTGAATTGTCTATGAATTCTATTAAACAGGTATTCATTTTAACTATATTGGCTATTATTAATAGCCAATGTGCCTGATTCTACCATTTTAACTGTTCATCAGAAACAGGCATTGAAGGATCCATTTAAGTTACTAGCATGTTTAGAGGACTTGGCTGGCTTTGTGGCATGAGCACTTTATGGTGCAGTGTTTTTTGTTATTTCTTGCCCTTCATATCAGCCTTAGCATACCTCTCAGCCTGTAAGTGCAAGAAATATGGAAAAAACAAAATAATGGTGGGAACAAAGGCTGTCTACAATCAACAAAATGCTCTTTGATTCCAACCCACAGGACTGCATTCTCTGATTGTGCCTACCAACACACACTTTTATTGACTATGGAAAGCTCTGTTAAATAAAATTGCTGCAACAATGCATGCTAGGCTACCGCTGCAGAATAATCTATACTCCTCCAGTATCTAGTAATGCAATTCTGGTAAAAATGAATATCCCCTAAAGGAACTGTGATTATGACATAATAATAATAATAATAATAATAATAATAATAATAATAATAATAATGCAATATCTTACCTTTTTGGAAGTCCCCTGGGAACTTCAACATTGACAATCTGCATGTAAGAGTTGACCCAGTTGTTTGAGATTTGGAAACTTATGTGGGCAATGACCTAACTTTCAACCATTGTGTGTCCATTGTCATAAGAAAGCACTTCTGTACTTATAAACAAAGGGATTGTGACTAGATCTAGAGATGTCATTGTCCACTTTTACTCAGCCCTTATTAAGCCACTCATTGAATATAATGCCCCCTTTGGGATGTATTTGTTCAGACACATGCACCAACTGGAATGCCCCCACAGAGATAATTTATGAAAAGGATAATATATGTTTTACATGCACCTCCTTAAAGCCCTGTTACTATACTCAGTTTCTTACAGACTGCTAGGAGGTGGCCTGTGCCTGGCATACAAAGCATCCTCCAACCCAATACTGATAGAACTACTACACATCAGCAAGTGAAATGGCATCAGAAATACATGGTCTAGGGATCTAAACTTCTTCTGCAACATCAACAGAATGGTTTGGAGGGAAAGGTACATCTTGTAGAGGATACCGCTGCTCTGGGACAAGGTCTCAGCCACATAAAACAAAGCTCTTCCCTGTCCATATTCAAGTGCAACTTGGATCTATAGATGGGTAATAGAAAATGTAACTACAATGAAAAGCTCCTGAAAATACAGCAGGCGCAGAGCCCCAAATTACTAAGTCCACAAAAACACACAGGCCACCACTCAAAGGCATAAGGTGTATACAAGTAAAATAATGTATTGAAGCATATATAGGCAAAACAGACCGGTTTCGGCCCAATTATTAAGCCTTCCTCGGTGTAAAAACAAGTCACAAAAACAATCCTTTTATACTTAAAGATCATCACGATACAAAAAGAATCCCCATGGATGGTTGGTTATAAATGTTCATTACGACTCGAGGGAATAATCCTCCCAGCTTAATAATCCACTTCCTTTCTTTCTTGTTAAGCATATCATGCCAACCAATTTTATTAGCCCAGTCCCCACTTGTCCTGTCAATAATGGTAAACCTGAAAGGTGCTGTAGAATGGGTCAAGGAATGTTTATATAATGCATTACTGGCTTTTTGATCTAACATCACTTAAGTGTTCAGATATTCTTATCCTAACAGGGCGAGAAGTCTGTCCTATATAAAAAGCGGAACATGTACAGGTAGCTAAGTAAATAACCCAATCGGTTCAGCAGTTGGCCAGAAACCTAATATCAAAAACCAACCCAGTATTTTTACTAGTAAACTGTTTGGACTTAACCACCCTAGCACAGTGTACACAATGACCACATGGAAAGCACCTTTGCAACAAATTTTGGGGAATTTGGAATTATTATCCTTTAGTGCCTTATTATAGGCATATCATATTTATGCACCGGCTATTATTGCCCCCCAGTATTGTGAATGTTGTTTATATATTGATCTATGGTTGGTCAAGTTTGGTGGTAGCCCTGATTTGGGTTTAGCTGGCAGAAAACCAAACTTAGGTTTTAGGATACAAATCTCATTTGGGGCTATATCATATGTGCCTGCCCTCTTTCTCATTGACTTATTCATAGCTTGAATTAGATGTTTATTGGATTTATATCGGGGTAATTTTTGCTCCACTCTATTATTATTAACAGTAGGGGGAGGGGTAGTAATATTGAGTCTGTTGGTGTAACTTGTTCTGTGTATATTGGACATAACCAAGAAATATATATTGATATACCAATACATCATTTCATTATGGATCTTACATCTTTGATAAAGGGGCTGTCTGCTGATAGGGATGATTTGGGGATTTTTGGTCTTGCACCTAGTGGGAACCTGAGTGATATGGAGGATAGGGTTGAGCCGCATCAGGCTTGTTCAAAAATATTTGAACAATTAACGAAGAGCATGATAATTTTGCGGACTAATTAATGTTTGGCACTTAAGATTATTTAAAGCATACCAAACGAAGGGTATTTCCACCAGGGGTCTCAAAGTCTGTATCCAACCCCTTGTATCTCATCCAGATGATGAATTGTTAGACCAATGTGCCCAAATTCAACAAAAAGCAGCTATGGGTTTTGTGTACACCCTTGTTGCTCATTATGATCGATTGATAGATGCAAATATCGCAGAGGTAGCCTCTTTGTGTGAAGATACACAACAATTTGAGGGAAAGGCCTGCTATACTAATTGTTTAAACTTGCTTAGTAAAGAGTTACTTACTTTTTGAGGAGCAACTGAGGGAAAGGAAGATGAAAAAAATGTAAATGGGATAAGGGTGATTATGAACGGGGTAAACCTTTTGGTCCCAATAAAAATGTTAAATTTGTTAATGTGGACAGGAAATCTTCAAAAATAAAGAGACCTAGGTCTATTCTGAAAAGGACCCCAAGCTCGGTGAGTGGGACCTCTGCTGAGGATTTGTCCTCCATGACGTAGTCTGAGAAATCATATACTGTAGTGCCTCCAGCCCCAAAACGTAGGAATTCTGATACCCCTTTATGGGCAGGGTATGGAGGGGAGGGAGAAAGTATCATGGACATAAACAGTGTAGAGACCTTATTGAAAGTGATGACAAACAAATAAACAACTGCAGTAATGTCCTGAATATTTCTTCAACATCTTTGACACAAGCTGAAATGCAGCTTTTAAATAAAGGACTCAACTTTGTACCAGCATTTTTTGTTTTGGAGGATTCATTAGTACAAGACATTATAGATTTTTGCCGTTTACTTAATCTTAGACTATACTTTGACTCTGGTTCTAATACTATTGATTCTGATGGTTTCAGATTTTGCAAGTCCACATTTTTGCCATCCATGCATCATTCAGTTCATTTATTTCAGCATATGGTTCTCAAAGATCTACATTTTCAGTTGAGGGAGTTTCAGATTAAATCACATAACCTTTTGAGGATTGAACAACAAATTATTTGTGATTTACAATGAAATTGGGATTTAGTTATTTTACCCACTGACAAAGGTGATGCAATAGTAGTTATGGATTGGTGCAAATATGATGCCGAGGCTGGGAGACAATTGAACAATGGCCGGTACTATATGTACATTCCCTTGGACCCTGGTCCAAGATTTAAACAGGAAATTGATCAATATCTTTTGTTGGCTAAGGAAGAAGGGATTCTTCCCCAATCCACTTTGTACCATCTTACTGTCCCTGACCCCAGGCATCAATTTTTATATTTGTTACCAAAAATCCACAAGAACATACAGGACCCCCCGGGCAGACCAGTTGTATCTGGGTGTGGATCGGTTACTGATCCCTTATCACATTTTCTAACTATACATATTCGGCCACTTCTCAAATATGTCAGAGCTCGTATTCAGGACACAACTGAATTCTTGCAGTTAATTTTGGATATCCAGCTTGAACCAGGGTGGTTGTTATGCACCCTTGATGTAGCGTCTCTATATACCAATATTCCCCATTGGGCGGGTTTGTTGGCTCTTGAACATTGGCTTTATCAAGCCGAGCTCTATCCACCAGGCTTTAATACATTTCTTATCGGCCTTGCTGAACATGTTCTTACTAAGAATACTTTTTATTATCATGGGAAATGTTTTTGGCAGGTTCAGGGTACGGCTATGGGGACGTCTTTTGCCCCCATATATGCCGACCTATTTATGGCCTATGTAGAAGAGCAGTTGATATATGATGTATCTCACAATCTATATGTGGAGACGCTACCTCGATGATTGCTGGATGGTTTGGAAAGCGGATGAGGGATATGTGTGTGAATTTATGGAATACATTAATGGTAATAAGTGGGGGATCCAGTTTACTGTCAATTATGATGTTCATCAAATCACTTTCTTTGATGTTCTCATCACAAGGAATTCATACCACACTATGGATACCCAGGTCTTCCGCAAGTATCCACAATATAACTCATTATTACACGCTTCCAGCTTTCACCCACCCCATGTTACATGCAACATTCCAAAATCACAGTTTTTGCGCATTAGACTCATTTGCTCCCACCCTCAGAAATATGAAAGTTACAAGTTGGGCCTTATAAATAGGTTCGAATCCCGTGGGTACAAAACAGGCATGATAATTTCAGCCAGTAACTTTGCATCTTCCATTAATAGGAATGATCTTTTGACATATAGGGCTAGACCTCTCAACTGTACAGATTTTTGCAGAATGTCCAGATTTTTGCATCATATTTTTGGTGTGTTCCTCCTAAAATCTGTACTTTTCTGTCAAATAGCTGAGGATTGAAGTAATTAAATAATGACAAACATTTGAGTTTAAGACTCCACATCCTTCAGAAAATTCATGCTAATGCAAAATGTATTATTCTCTCAACTTTCTAAAGTTGTAAGAGCAATATTTAAAATCTGTCCCTATTTGTCCCCCCATCATTTTAGGTTTTGTCCAGATTTTTTGCTCTAAGAGATTGAGAGGTATCTGAACTTAGACTGATTACCACCTATGGACGTAACATCAATGTTTTGTTATATATAGTAAACAAACATTGGAATATATTGTTAGCAGATGACAGATTATCTGTCTTCTTAAAAGATAAATGCCAATTTTCTTACCGTAGGGGTAATCCTACTTTAATCATAAACAAGGGATAACTTTGGAAGAATCATCACAAACTACTTTAACTGGTGATTTGTTGCAGGAGTGCTTTCCATGTGGTCATTGTGCACACTGTGCTAAGGTGGTTAAGTCCAAACAGTTTACTAGTAAAAATACTGGGTTGGTTTTTGATATTAGGTTTCTGGTCAACTGCGGAACCGATTGGGTTATTTACTTAGCTAACTGCACATGTTCCGCTTGTTATATAGGACAGAATTCTCGCCCTGTTAGGATAAGAATATCTGAACACTTAAGTGATGTTAGATTAAAAAACCCAGTAATGCACTATATAAACACTCCTTGACCCATTCTACAGCATCTTTCAGGTTTACCATTATTGACAGGATAAGTGGGGACCAGGCTAATAAAATTGGTTGGCATGACATGCTTAATAAGAAAGAAAAGAAGTAGATTATCAAGCTAGGAGGATTATTCCCCCCAGGTCTTAGTGAACATTTATAACCAACCAATCATGGGGATTCTTTTTGTATCATGTGATGATCATTAAGCATAAAAGGCTTGTTTTTGTGATTTAATTTTACACTGAGGAAGGCTTAATAACTGGGCCGAAACCGGTCTGTTTTGCCATATATGCTTCAATAAATTATTTTTACTTGTATACACCTTATGTCTTTGAGTGCTGGCCTGTGTGTTTTTTGTGGACTTAATAGAAAATTTATCCAGGACTATTTCCTGTACTAGTAATGGATAGAGGCATCTCCTAAATGCTTTATCTCATGTATGGGTCCTCTCAAATTATGTATAGTATCATCCCTGTTATTCTCACTACAGGTAATATAGAATTATCAACCATGGGGTGTGCAGGGCTGGCCTTAGGTAAACTGGCACACAAGGTGAAAAGGCTCCATGGTGCCCCACCCTGGCTACCCACCCCATTCTGGCCTACTCACACAATACGGATTACTTTTTTTCTTCATTTTTCTCATGGTTTGTCTTCAGTTATTTCCTGCAGTTTTTCACTCATTCATTCAACATGTTCTATCTAAGCAAGACTGCACTCTAATAACTGTCAATAAAAGAAGTGCAATAATCGGGGGGTCTGGGAGCCATAAGACTTTCAGAAGCAATAAGGTTCCAGGTGCTCTGAGATGCATTTTAGAGATAAAAAAAATGTTCATCCAATGATTGCCTAAACAAAACATGATCAATGAAAGACGTGTAGTGTAATTCTTTAACTTTTGTTTCCTGCATCGTTTCAACACATCCTAATTTACCAAGACTACACTATAATAACTGCAGTGGAAATAAATGTATTAAGGTGGGAGAATGGAGGCTGCTTCAGAAACCATGAGGATTCTAGATGCTCTGAGATAAATTTTAAGTTTTGTTTTCTTTTGTTTTAACAACTTTTTGCCCAATGAATGCTTGAGCAAAAACATGCTTACTGAAAGAAATTTAGTTTTACATTTCACTTTGCTTTTTCCTGCATCCTTTCAACACATCCTAAGTAATCAAGACTACCCTGTAATAACTAAATTAAGCTGGGGATGGCTAAGCAGACAGAAGCCATGGGGTCACAGATGCTATGATGAGCATTTTAGAGCTTTTTTCCCCAATCTTTTGATCCAATGATGTCCTGAACTAAAATCATGAGTATGGAAAATAAATTCAATCCTTTTTATTTATTTATTTTATTTCAAGGAAGAAATAAGTTTTATCTAAGTTTTAATGCCCATAGCTGACTAAGCACCACTTCAAATAAAATGAGAAGACAACTGTGAGCATACATGTATCATAGCTTAAATACAGCAGAGATAATAGTTTTCTGGCAACTCTGTGATATCTTACAGCCACCTGTACTTGCTGTAACTCCTTTTCCAAATGTGCATGCTTCACTTGGGTTTTTGGACTAGTTATAACAAAAGTACATCGATTTTGATATGTAGACTAATGTAGACTAGGGGACCTGTTTGTGATTCTGAAAATCCATAATGATTCTAAGACCTCCCTTTAGAACTATTGTGTGTTCTAGGGGTTGAGTTGCAGATGTATTTCAGTGTTGTTAATAATGTTCTTATCCACCTAATACAACTGCTCGATCCACATGTTTGTGATTTCTGGGATTTTTTTTTTTAATAACATACAGTGGGATAAATTTATGCTTACAGTAGATGTTTGTTCCCTCTTTACATGTATGCCAAGTGAAGAAATTATTGATTGTGTCAGGTCATTTTTGACCAACCCCAGGATTTAATAAAATCCATGTGGGTAGGCACAGTGTAGAGCCTACACAGAATGTATGTGGACACAGCCATGGTTCCCCCTCTGCAGCGACATGCATATTATTGATGGCGTTCTGCCAAGGGAAACCTGAGGAACATGGATATTGAATCAGTGTAAGTGGCTACCCATGGCTGCAGATGTGTGAGGTTCCCTGTAATGCTCTCCCTCACTCTTGTAATCTTGCGAAGTCTGTCACATGTATAATTAGTCATTTTTATGATGTGTTATGTTTTTTTTTAATTATTTTTTTTTTTACTGCATGTTTGCAGGGTGCAGAGCGCAGCAATGCCAAGCAGTGCTTACATATAGGCAGTTGACACCTGGCAGACATCTAAAAATAGAAACTGAGTGTAATTAATTATCATAATAACGTTTTATTATTTTTCTTTTTTTTTTTTTTTTTTTTTTTTTTTGTGCAGCATGGAGCACAGCAGAGCCGAGCGAAGCTCATACATACATGGCTGACACCTGCCAGACATCTAAAAATAGAAACTGGATGTAATTAATTATTTAATTATAAACACCAAAACTGAAAAGAACGTACGATCCAAGCCAAAGACCACAATGAGGCACAATAAACTTTTTAGCGCTTTCATCCACTTTAATAACGTGAACTTCATCAGAAAATGAGAACAGTCACCTGTCTCATTCTCATTCTCATTTTCTCATATTCTCATTTTCTGATGAAGTTCATGTTATTAAAGTGGATGAAAGCGCTAAAAAGTTTATTGTGCCTCATTGTGGTCTTTGGCTTGGATCGTACGTTCTTTTCAGTTTTGGTGTTTATGGTGTGTGCTTTGCTAGTTTTTTAATTATTTAATTATAGTTTAGTTTAAGCGTGTTTGTGAGGCGTGGCTCAGTGCTCAGCAATGCTAGCAGGTAGCCTAGTAGTATATGTGTTGGTATACTAGTTTTTATAACTTCCAGCTAGCTACATGGGTAGAGTTTACCGTCTTATGTGTAGTCGGTCCTAGGTTCGAGTCCATAACGGACAGAATATGTCTGCAAATGAATGTCCTATTTTTCTTTAATTTAATTAAACTATTGTGAATTTTGGCACTGCTGCTGCTCATTCTTGCTAAGCAGTGCATAAACATGCTAATGGCGACCAATGTTTGCGGTGCTAAGCCTTGCTAAATCTACGCTTCTGCAAGTTTTCCTGCTACTTGTCTTCGCTTAGCTGGTTTGCGTGCAGATAAATGATGCAGCGCTTTTTTGAATGTTGCTGAATGATGTGTAAGCGCGGGAAAACGGCCTATATTAAACCCAATAGGCAGGAATTCTGCAATAGTCATTAGAGTTCAATCAACTATTGGTACGGCTGGCGGTGTTGATGAAGGTGCGCGCTTTCAGGTGCAGATGTAGGAAATTCAGGAGTCCAGGGTCATGGTCGGGCTCCTTGTTCAAAAACCATGAACCCCAGCTGATGCAGGGTGGATTCCAGGGTTCAGAGTGTAAGGCAGAGGCCTGGGACCGTTTGGCCAGGGAACTTGCCAGTGTTACTGGTATCCCACACACAGGTGAGCAGTGTCGTCACCATTTTTGAAGACCTGAAAAGATGAAAGAGGAGAGCCCTGGACACCTGGGTCCAGGAAGCTTGAGCTGGGAATGCTCTACAAGTACGTCAGAATGTCTTCCTTTGTCTAACCAAAATGCAAGCTGAATGTCTGCAAAACAGGTATGCATAATGGTTTGCTTCTCTCGCAACAGCTGCAGCTGAGAGTTCTCACATTATCGAGTCCCATGCCGAGTGTAGTGCAATAAGCAAGAAAGAGTAAAGCATTTACAACAATAAAGTATACACAAGAAAAACTGTAGTGCAATAAATGGGCATGTAGAACTGCATTGTAATAAATGGGCAATTAGAGATGTAGCGCTTTATGAACAATAAGAACTGTATTTCAATAAAGCATTAGCAAGACCAATAACAGTGTTCAGGAGGATTTTGTTGTCAAAACCATTGCAATTGAGGTGTATGCATTGATTGTCTATGCTTTCAATATGTGCAGCTGGAAGGATTTACTTTTGTGCCCATCCTGCTTTTATAAAGGCACAAATTGTATGCTTATATTTGAAGATTAGAATTTCATAGCTTTAAAGTGCACATAAAGATGTACTGGTATCATTTCATTGGTTCTCACATAGTGAGTTAAGCATCCTTTCTTGGTTGATATAAAATGTTTTTCTGTAACATTGCATCAAGAAAGCTAATCAGAAGAAAGCCATATGAGGAGGGAGGTTGGCATAATGGTTAAGGTTTTACCTTACAGACACAAAGTGAATGGTTTGATACTCACATGGGGCAATTGGCTATCCTTAAAATGGCCCACAAGGGCAGTTAGCCTAGTACTAATCTATGAACCTATGAATCTATATCTGGGAATAGTACCTGCTCCCTACCCCCGTTATTGCTCCAACTCAAAATAGGTAGTCACTTTCTCCATATTCCCTCTCAGATGTTAAGCTGGGATCAAAATTAATGCATAAATTCCCAGAGTCATATGTTAAGCTGCTGCTGTCATATTTATATACATCATGCCTGTTTATCCCTTACCCCTAAAAGATGAGAGAAAACACATAAAACATAACATATTTGCTGTCAGACATATATAAACAGCATCCTTATTTACTCTCCACCAACAGATAGCCACCTGTATATGCATCACATGTTTGTGAGGAAAATTAAAAAAAAAATTAGTACAATTTCCAAACTGTTACTTCTAGAGACAGTACACTGCTACAATGCATGCTATAGTAATCTATGTGCATCCCTCTGAAGTTTCTGAGGAAAGTTAAAGAAATAATGGCCACACTGTCCATAGCCCAACACAACATAAAGTGACCTCTGAGGCTTGGAAGAATGTTAAAGAAATATTGACATTGTCTCCAGCTCCCCCCCCACCATGCACACACAAGTACAGAGACCTTCCATGTACACATATGAGTAGGGTTGGGTTTAGACAAGGTGGGGTTCAGCGCAGAAGAGATTATTAATCCATGTCAAAATCCACTTATATAGCCTTGGTGTGTGGGGACCACCAGCCCCAGAAGTTCTGAAGGTCTGGGTATTCTGTGATATATTTATCGCTTTTTTTTTTTTGAGAGAGATGACTGTTAAACTGAGCAAGTAAAAACAAGGTTGGTAACTTTCATCAAGACAATCCCAGCAAGCAGTTATAGCTATATCTATAACAATTCAGATGTCTGATTATGATAAAGGAGGTTATTGTGTAATATATTTAATCTTTGTTCCAAACAGACAGTTGCCACACATTAAAATATTTCATGTTGCTTCACATAATCACATTGATCCTGCAAAATCAAAATAATATGAAATCAGTAGCAGACAGTTAGTCGTTGCCCTCCACAGAAAAGCCGTAGCAACTATACCTAATGTGTCTGTGTATATCAGGTGTCCAGGTATGCACACAAGTCCTGCTAAGCCACATAGTGACTGTTTAAACTGACCAAATGACACTGATAATTGACAACACTGCACCAGAGTATTGTGTTTGCTTATTGCTTATACCGTTATGGCAGTAGCTTTGTTTGACAGTTGTACACTGCTGCCATAACATTGTTAACTTATCACAACCAGTATTTTATGAAAAGTAGTATCACACAATATACCCCACAAACAAGTTTAAACAAATCACTTTCTGATGCAAGTCAGTATTGCCTTAAGTGGTTACATAAAACATTTTACATTCATCTGATTTGCTGAATGTCCCTGATTCTGCTGTATCCCTTGTAAAATGTTTGGTTTTCTGGTAAACTAAGGATTGAAATCAGTAATGTCAGGCATTAGAGTTTCATACTTATTATTATTCAGAAAGTGCACATTGATGTAAAACCATTTGTTGCCTCATATTTTTGCCATTTCCTTTCTAAATCATACTTGCCTGTTGTTCAGAAAATGGATGTTGTTGCAAAACCTGTTCCTCTATTAAGTTTTAACATCCCCAATTTTGCCTTAAATTATTTGCCCTGTCCCACTTAATTTTTTTTCTGGTAAATCACTGGGGGTTAATCAGTCAGTAAATACAGGCATTATAATTTATTACTTCTTAATATTCAGACAATGCATGTTGATGGGACACTCATTTTTTTCTAATAACTTTTTAAATGTATAAAAAAATGTTAACGGAGGCGTTATACAAGTATTTCATTACGCAAATGTCCTTAATTCACTAAACAGCATAAATCAACTCCCAAATTATGAATTTTGGCTGCAGCCTACACCACAGACAGTGTAATCTACCAGGTCTGTTGTGTGGGGCATGTCCAGAACACAACACCCATGCTTTGGCCAAATTGAATTTAAAGTTAGAAATGCTTCCCAGTCTGGAAAATAGACTCTAAAGAAATTGAATTCTCTGTTGAAGGATAAGGCATGGTGAACATAATGTCAACTCGACCAAGGATGATCCCATGACCAGCTGCAAAAGGAGAGTAGTGGTCACCCCACTACAGTGACCAGAACTGAGAAACCAGGGAAACCAGGCAAGAAACCAGATGGAAATTTGAACAAACTCATTTGCTCATGCCAAAGCATCCAGTGCAGCCGATCCACCAGCCCTGGGGACCTAGGGTGCCAGTGAGAAGTGGGCTCCTGAAAATAGGAAAGTCATTACATCGATGTTGGAAACCTGTATCGCTGCATGGAACATTTGAACCGGCCACCATGTCGGTCAGAAGGAAATCATTACCAGGGAACTCATGAAATGCAAAATCTCAATCTCTGTAGTGTCGGAGTTACTATTCACTGGATCTGGAGCATTGATTGTCCAACCACCTACAACTGATGAAACAATGATACTGTACTACTCTGGTGGTGAGAAGCGAGAGGCTAGCATCGGGTTTATGGTGGATAGCAGGGCTGCAAGAAGCATAATCACTTTCCAAACATTATCAGACTGGCTGGCAATGCTCACCATTGATACTACCATCATGACCCACATTCTGTCCATCTATGCACCAACCAAGACAAGTCCGGACACAGCTTTGTACAATCAGCTCCAATACATGCTGGATTCAATCCCACAGACTGAGATAATCATCTTGGTGGGAGACTGCAATGCCTACATCAGCAAGGACAGGTCCAATTGGGAAGGAATGATGGGTAGATTTGGCCATGGGAACATGAATGTTATCAGTCTGCATCTTCTGTCCTTTGATGCATCGAACAATCTCATTGAGGGAAATAGCCATTCCCAGCATCCCCACAAACAACAACTCACATGATGAAACCCATCCAGTGAGGACTTGGCCATATTAGGCTACATTCTGATCAACTGTCCCTCCCAATCATCGCTTAAGGATATCCTTGCTATGCAAGGACCTGACCGTGGCTCTGATCATTACCTCGTCCATGCAATGGTGCAGCTTCGCTTACAGCATGTAAAGCACAAGTCCCCTCTGCCAGCCAGGCTGGACTGGAAGCAACTGATGGCCCCCACCCACAAACAGGAATTCCAAATCGCACTGTCAAACTGGTTTGCAGCAGTGGCCCAAATGGAGGACGTGGATGAGGCAGAAAAGCAGATATCAAACTCCATCATGGAATGCGCCTAATCACTATGCCCACCCATCCACCACTGAATGCAGCGATGGATATCTGATGAGTGCCTGGATCTCATAGCCGAACAGAAGTAGGCAAAGGTGGTCAACTACGAACAATACCAGCAGATCAATTGAGAAGTTCATCAGAGGCCGAAAGCAGAAAGGGAAGCATATTGGAGCCATGTGGCAACTGACCTTGAGGAGGTGGCATCCATACATGAATACTACACCCTTCATGCAGCACCCTCAAACAACTGAGTGGGAAGACCAGACCCACCAGTGACAACATAAAAAAATCAGATGGGACATTTGTGCGCTCACCTTGTGAATGACTGAAACTTTGGAGGGGAAGTCTTTCAAGAGCTTTACAGCCATGACCCACCTCATGGACCAGTGGTTTATCTGCCACCCCAGTGACTTATACAAAGCCAACAGATGAAGAGGTGAAATCAGCTTTTAGAACACTGAGAAATGGGAAGGCAGCAGGAGTAGATCAGGTCACTGCAGAAGCAATCAAGGCTGGAGGCAATATCCTGCTCCACAGACTCCACACACTGATTGAGCTGATATGGGTTAGAGAATAGATGCCATCCACATGGAAGAAGGTCATCATCATACCCATCCACAAGAAGATGGACAACAGGGAATACAAGAACTTCTGCAGCATCAGCCTGCTCTCCATCATCAGTAAAGCCTTTATGAAGATCATACAATCCAGGACACAGAAACAATCTAGAACACAGAAACACCGTGAGCAAACCAGGAGGGAAGAACAGGCTGTATTCACACCAAATAGAGGATGCTGCGATTGAATCTTCACCATTCATCAGCTAATGGAGGAAAGAATCCAGTGTGGGCAACATACAGTTATCATCTTTATCGATTTCAAGTCTGCATTTGACTGTATCCACTGGCCTACCCTGTGGAAGACACTGGAGACTAGGCATGTGCCAAAGAAAATCATCAGACTCCTTCATACATCGTACAGTTGTTCATCCAGCCAGATATGTATTCAGAACAAACTGTCTGAAGAGCTTACCATCCTGACTTGGGTCCATCAAGGGGATGTGGTTTCTCCACTGCCATTCAACATAGTAGGAAACACCATCATGAGCAGAGTATTTTAGGGCAGGAGTGGAGACTATTATGATGAAGCCCATTCTGTGACTGACCTGATGTTTACCAATGGCAGAGCCATTTTCGCATAAAGTGATGCTGAGGCCACAGATATCATGTACAAAATCGCCCACATTGTCCAATTGTATGGCCTACAGATAAACATGGACAAGACCAAAGTGATGCCAACCAATGGGTCACAAGCCACTATCCACCTCAGGGGAGTTCAGATTGAACAAATGCAAGAATTCAAGTATCTAGGTTCACTGGTCCAGGAGAAGAAGGTGGCATCAACAGCTGAAGTCCATAGCAGGATTGAAGAAGTCACCGCATTTCCTCATTCAAGTGGTGTCTAAAGAAGAGGAACAACATCTGCATTACCACCAAGATTTGCCTTTTCTGGGCACTGATCTTGCCAATTCTCCTTTATGGATCAGAAAAGGTGGATCTTTCTCAAGCTATAGTCAAGCTCATTGGTTCATAGGTGTATACTATGCTAACAACAGCAAGGGCTTTTTTAAGCCTAGCCATGCATCCCAAATCTCTAAGTTCTGGTACCCTTGATAAGTGTAAGTAGGGGCTTGGGAGATGAAATATTTACAAGCAGAAGCCTGGGAGATGAACCATATATAGGCTGCCTGTGTCTATTAGAGACATGGGTGCCAAACCAGGAATGTATTTCCTGTTTCCATCCAGTTATCCAGGTTACACTTGAACTGGGTTAGGGAGCAACTCTGCTCCACATGGATGGGGAACCTGTTCCAGAGAAGGGGTAGTCTCTCTAGAATGTCATATTTATATCACAGACAAGGTTTAAGTGTTTAAGAATGGGTAACAGTGGTGCTGTTTGTTTTACAAATATGCAGGAGATCCATCGGGGGGGTGGGAGGTGCAACAATGCTTTGTATGCCAGGCATTGATCTCCCTCAACAGCCTCTAGGAGAGAGAATACAGGGATAGGGCTTTGAGGCAGTCTGCATAGGACATGTTACTTATGCCCTTTTAGTGAAGAACCTCTGTGGATGTTCCAACTGTTGGATGTACCTGGTTAGGTACATATCAAAGAGGGGATTGTACTCAGTGACAGGTCTGATGAATGCTGAATATAGTGGAACAATGACCTCCTCAGTCCTATATGCCATACCTTTGTTTATAAGTTGCACAACATAGAATGATCTCCTCATGACTTTAGACATGTGGTCAAAGGCTAGATTACTGTCTATGTGAGTCCCCTAGTCCCTGACTACTGAATTGACTCATAGGGGTGTATTGTCAATATGATAGTTGCCAAAGTAGATGACTTCCCAAAGGATACTATTATGCATGCCTTGGCATTTAGTTTAAGTCCATGGCTCTGACACACTTTATTTGTCTGGGTTAGCCCTTCCTGGACAACCTTAATGTCAGTGGGGGACTCTATGACTGCCCCTAATTTGTAATCATCTGCAGATTTGGTCAGCCAGAGACCCTTGACATTGACCTACTGAAGAAAGGAAAACAAGCCTGAGACAAGGGCCGTAACTCATACAGTCACATAGCCACAGAATCCCTCTAAACAGGCAACCTGCATCTCTTCCAACACATTAAGTTCTAACAGGAAAACCAAGACATCCACAATACCACCCCCCCCCCCACACACAAAAAAAGCTATGGTATAACTCAGCTAAAACAGTCAGCACTGCTTATTGGCTTCAGACATATCCCAACAAGAGTAATAAATAATTTAGCTCCTCAAAGGGTATTATGGCAAAAGCCTAAAAGATAGAACACCCCCAAATTCTGATGCTACATGTATACAAGGAGAAAATGTCCAATGATATCATCAATATTAAACCAAAACTGTTAATGTATTGGAGAAAGATTTGTTGCAGCTTGCCCAATAACATACTTTAGATACATATTTATTAACTTACTTAATTGCTTACCATCTTGCTAACTAAGTCAACCATGTTAAGCCCTTTTTCAAAGGGGAATTAAAGAGGAAAAGTCTCCAGCCAGGTACAGTAAATTAAATGCAGTATATGGATTTATATTGAAGATAAAGCGCTGTTTCAGTTAAGCCATCTAGCCCTCAGATAACCAGTGAGTCCAAGTGGGGAGAGGAAAATGTGATTTCTTGTGCTGCAAACAGAGAGTTTAGTTTTATATTTTAAGCAAGCCATGTTAGTGTCCAAATAGCCAGTGATTCCAGATGGGGATGGAGATGATCATTTTTAGTATGGAACATGCTAATTTACAGAAATTCTTTCATTTTAGTAGTGCTAGGTTTCTATCATCCAATAGATTAGCTTGCGTCTTTCAAAGCCTCTTTTTCAGTATCCTATGTATGTAAAAGTGGGAGAAAACACAGGTCTGCCTAACCAGTTCTTACACAGCTATGCTGAATTCCTACTTGAGCAGTGACTGTTGAATAATCCTGCAGGATTCTGCAGTATAGATGGCATATTTTTAGAGTCTCCAAGAGGGAAAAATCCCTAAATCAAAGAGGACGCTGGGGAGAGCCTTGATGGTATTAGAACAGCGTGCCACATAGTCTTATCATGAAACGTGCAAATAAATAAACTGTTAGCATTAATACCAGTGACTAAAGCAACATTCAGTCCCAAGAGTATGTAAATGAGGGATTGAGGTGACATCTGCTAAGTAATAAATAAAACGTTAGCATTAATACTAGTGACTAAAGCAACATTCAGCCTCGAGAGTATGTAAATGAGAGATTGAGGTGACATCTGCTAAGTAATAAATAAACTGTTGGCATTAATACTAGTGACTAAAGCAACATTCAGCCCCAAGTTAAAAGAAATGAGGGATTGAGGTGACATCTACTAAGTAATAAATAAACTGTTAGCATTAATACTAGTGACTAAAGCAACATTCAGTCCCAAGAGTATGGAAATGAGTGATTGAGGTGACATCTACTAAGTAATAAACTGTTAGCATTAATACTAGCGACTAAAGCAACATTCAGCCCCAAGAGTACGGAAATGAGGGATTGAGGTGACATCTGCTAAGTGATGATTTCACTGATATACATTTTACATAATTAGAAAAAAACTTTAATGGAATAGCAAGTGGTAAACCCAAAGACTTCAGCATAATGTTATAGCAGAACAAGGCAGTATTAAATCAACCAGCTCACAGATTTGAGTTTATAGTGTGGCAACCAGATTTATAACTTAACCACAACTGCGGTTTGTAAATATTGATAAAAAAAAAGAGTAAAGTCAGTTTCAGTGATGATTTAAAGTATTTCCTCTAGGGGTGTGCTCAGGGGAGTTTGAAAAACCAGCAATGAATTACCTTAACTGGATAATCATACAACAGAAAGCAGTTATTATGAGAAGTTATTTATTTCTGTGCTTCCCTTTTGCCTGGAAGGGAGAACAGAAAGCTGTCATGACACATTCTTCCCGTCGAAGTCCCCTTGTGTCACAGTAATGCTGAGAGTTTCCCACATGGGGAAGATATGCTCTAGTTTGTTGTTTTCAAGTTTGTTATCTCTAACCTATAAAGAAGAACAAAGAAATATTTACATGATCTGAAAATCTAGCAGCTGCTACCGTAATACTCAGTCCTTGAGCATTATATTATGTTTTTCTACAGGTATGTGGAAATGTTATAGTACTTTCATAACCCTCAGCCCTTCTCATTATGAAAGGCATCTCAGCTTGATGGGCATTGTCTGCTTGACAAGAGGAATTAAAGCATGGATATCCATAAATATGTAAATCGCGGCATCAAAACTTTAAAACAAAACTATAAACAATAACTTTGTCTCTAAGAAGTGTAAGATTTACTCTCTAAAAATAGTATGGTTTATTGAATTATGCCTATACCGCCATAAACCACCCTGCTATTCCTTAGAACATTTGTAGTTTTATAACAGAAGGGTGGGGAATAAAATGTGTCAACAATTAAGAGACATTTTGAGAAACAAGTACAGAACAGCTTGCAGATGCCCTTAAGCAACCTGCTGTGTAAGCCGCCTCATTTTTACATCATGGCCCTTTTTTTAAGATTCTAATTCTTAATTTTCATCCAAGATAATGAGAAGTAGTAACAAAGGAGATAAAAGGGACATTCTGTCTTACCTGTATGTGCACAAACATAAGTTACCAAATAACTACCGCAGTGTAGTGCAACACAGGAGATAAAAGGGACATTCTGTCTTACTGTATGTGCACAAACATAAGTTACCAAATAACTACCGCAGTGTAGTGCAACACAGGAGATAAAAGGAACATTCTGTCTTACCTGTATGTGCACAAACATAAGTTACCAAATAACTATCGCAGTGCAGCGCAACATAGGAGATAAAAGGGTCATTCTGTCTTACCTGTATGTGCACAAACGTAAGTTACCAAATAACTATCGCAGTGCAGTGCAACATAGGAGATAAAAGGGACATTCTGTCTTACCTGTATGTGTACAAACATAAGTTCCCAAATAACTATCGCAGTGCAGTGCAACATAGGAGATAAAAGGGACATTCTGTCTTACCTGTATGTGCACAAACATAAGTTACCAAATAACTACCGCAGTGCAGTGCAACATAGGAGATAAAAGGGACATTCTGTCTTACCTGTATGTGCACAAACATAAGTTACCAAATAACTACCGCAGTGCAGTGCAACATAGGAGATAAAAGGGACATTCTGTCTTACCTGTATGTGCACAAACGTAAGTTACCAAATAACTACTGCAGTGCAGTGCAACATAGGAGATAAAAGGGACATTCTGTCTTACCTGTATGTGCACAAACGTAAGTTACCAAATAACTATCGCAGTGCAGTGCAACATAGGAGATAAAAGGGACATTCTGTCTTACCTGTATGTGCACAAACATAAGTTACCAAATAACTATCGCAGTGCAGTGCAACATAGGAGATAAAAGGGACATTCTGTCTTACCTGTATGCGCACAAACATAAGTTACCAAATAACTGCCGCAGTGCAGTGCAACATAGGAGATAAAAGGAACATTCTGTCTTACCTGTATGTGCACAAACATAAGTTACCAAATAACTACTGCAGGGCAGTGCAACATAGGAGATAAAAGGGACATTCTGTCTTACCTCTATGTACACAAACATAAGTTACCAAATAACTATCGCAGTGCAGTGCAACATAGGGGACATTCTGTCTTACCTGTATGTGTACAAACATAAGTTACCAAATAACTACCGCAGTGCAGTGCAACATAGGAGATAAAAGGGACATTCTGTCTTACCTGTATGTGCACAAACATAAGTTACCAAATAACTACCCCAGTGCAGTGCAACATCGGAGATAAAAGGGACATTCTGTCTTACCTTTATGTGCACAAACACAAGTTACCAAATAACTACCACAGTGCAGTGCAACATAGGAGATAAAAGGGACATTCTGTCTTACCTGTATGTGCACAAACATAAGTTACCTAATAACTACCACAGTGCAGTGCAACATATCAGGTTATTATCAGCAGCATTCAGTCATTTATTTTCTGATATTTCTTTTTTTTCCAAAATGTTTTATTGTTTATACATCTTAGTTTTCCATTACCATATAGCAATAAATGCACAACAGGGATATTAAATGTTCTTATACAATCTTTGCCTCTAAATCAAATTTCTATCAAAACATCATCTTACTAATTATATCTATGTTTGGCCTCTACAACTCCATTAGAGGGAGTTTTCCTTTATGAGGAGGAATAATGTATTTTTGCGGGAACAAGTGGATGTTCCCCCTAAACGGTGGAGATATTATGATATGCTGCAAGTGGATTTACCTCATACTATGCTCATTCCTCCTAGTATGCCAGCCTGGAGGATGTCTTAAATGCTGTTTACAGTAACCCTGATCATCATTTATCAGTCTCCAAAACAATACAGAACACTTTTTAATACCAACCCTTTCCCTGCAGACATGAAGGTACGATATTAGACACATTTTTAAGATAATTTCCTTCTTCCAGTTCATCCTGTTAAGTTTTGACAGCTTTTGGGATTGTTTTGCCACATGTCTACTCTACCGTTCTAGCCTACCGGCTACAATATCATTAGACAAGACAGACCACTTCGTAAAGGGGGTGGAACTGCCTTACTGTACAAGTCCAACTTAACTATCTGTCAATTACCAAACTCCTACCCCTCCACCAATAATTGTGACATACTTATCTCACAACTTCAACTTCACCCTAAAAAGGTCATCACCACAACTGTGATCTATATTCCACCTGGTAATACACCTGCTAGCCTTGAAGACTTCTTATCCTGGTGTTCTTCCACATACTCACAAGAAACCCTTATTCTGGGGGACTTCAACCTAGATTTGTTCACCTGTATATCAGAACCACCAAGTAATCTAATAAATCTCCATGGCTACAAGCAGCTAGTCCATATTCCAACTAGATGTGATAAAAAATCTAAAAGGGAATCCATCCTTGACTGGGTCCTAACTAACAACCCCACATTGGACCCTCTCACAGGCAGTTTCCCAGACACCTTAAGTGACCACAACATAATATACATAGTAGAACAAGCATATGCAAAACCACTAACTTTATATCCACAAGAAACTCAAAAAAATTCTCTCCTGAGGTTCTCAACACTTTACTCTGTAACTGTGACTGGACCCCCGCCCCCCTAAAAACCCTCCCACTTGACCAGGCTGTAGCATATTTCAACAAAAGATTTCTACAACACCTAGACACTGTTGCTCCATCGCACAAAATCAAGGTTAGAACCTATACAAACCCCTGGCTCAGTAAAGAAAACAAACAAATCCTCAAGTCCAGAGACACTGCCTGGCTTTACTCTCTTTACTCTCAAAAAACAAAGAAACACAAAGCTTAACTAAGTACCAAGAACTGTGCAACCGCCCAAAAAAATGCATTAGGCTGGACAAAAAATCTTACTACACAACATTACAAACTAAATACCAACACAACCCGCAAAAATTTTCGAAAAATATAAACCAGCGAATAAAATCCACGCAGAAGGCAACCCCCAAACCAACCACCCCTGACACTAAAGTTCCCATCCAAACACAATTCAATTCCCACTATGTGAACTCAATTCTATCCTTAGTATCACAGGACAGTTCCTTCCTCACTATCCCCCCAACACAAATAACACTAATACAAGCTTTACCCTCAACACAGTTTCCACCACTTCAATCAAAAGCATGCTCTCCAAACTAAAAACCTCATCAACAGCAGCTGACCTACTCCCCAGCTATTTCTTGAAACTCACAGCAGATGCTATTGCTATCCCAGTCTCCACTCTCATAAACAGATCAGTTGTTGAAAAATATGTGCCCAAACTCTAGAAAATATCCTATGTTACACCCATACATAAAGGTGGGACATCCACAGAACTTAATAACTACAGACCCATTGCTTTATTCTCCCCCCTAGCCAAAATCCTAGACAAATGCATCCATACCCAGATGCTAAACTATCTCCTAGACAGCAACATTCTGTCACCTACTCAGCATGGTTTCAGACCTGCCCATAGTACCACTACAGCCCTCCTCTACTTCACAGACACAGTAAACCATCTCAAAAATGAAGGCCTGTAAGTGTCAACTCTTTTTTTGGATATGTCCAAAGCATTTGACACAGTCTCACACCAAATCCTGCTAAACAAACTAAACCAATATCATCTATCAAATTCCACTCTTACTTGGTTCCAAAGCTACTTAACTGACAGGTACCAAGCTGTGAAATGGGAAAATTCTCTCTCTCCTCAGCTGCCCATAACTATAGGAGTCCCACAGGGTTCTATCTTAGGACCACTACTATTCACAGTCTTCACAAATGACTTCCATACCTCCACACAGCATGCATCTATAATTCAGTATGCAGATGACACTACCTTAATCTGTGCTGCACAAAACATTCCCACCCTCCTACAAACAACTCAACTAGCATTCTCTGACATTGAAAACTACCTTACCAAAGCCCAACTTATCCTAAATCCAAAGAAAACTCAGCTTATGATTATAACCAGTTCTAACAAAAACACTAACAGTCAATTCACTATCTACTCCACAAATGCTACTCTAATTGCTCCAGTGGCACAGGCTAAGCTATTGGGAATAACCATAGACTCCCACCTAAAATTTGATAGTCATCTCAATTTAACTATTAAAAAAGTACATGCCAAATTGGGGTCACTCTATCGTATCAAACCATTTCTTACCAACAACACAAGATCAGCCATTGCTTGCTCCCAACTTCTATCCACCCTACTCTATGCATCTCCCATTCTGACTAATCTCAACAAAACTGAACTAAGCAAAATGGAAGCCTGCTATAACAGAATTGCCCGCTTTGCTGCAAATTGCTCATATAGAACTCATCACTGTACTGCTTTGAGACAGCTCCACTGGCTTGAACTGCCCAACCTCCTAACCTACAATCAGCTCTGCCTCTGTCATTCTATTACCTCCCCAATAAGTGTCCTGCCCTCAGAAACCTAGTACAACATCACTCAGCCAAAAGGCCTCTTAGATCATCAAGCAAACTACTACTAGAAGTCACCAACAGCTACAATAGCTTTGGAGATGCACTATATAGTAGTTCAGTGGCTAAAAATGGAACTCTGTCCCTACTAGCATTCAAAACACATCATCCAAAGCCTCCTTTAAAGACCTCATCAGGCAAGATCTCAAGCAAAGTTGGCAGTGCCATGATTGCTCCCCAGGCTAGTGAAAGCGGATAACATATACATACTAAATCTAGAGCACTTGATAATAGTTTTCAATCTTACTCACAAACACTGGCTAATCTACAGTGTATGTTCTGTACCTGTGTACTATGTTTGTATTCTACCTATGTTCCAAATTTCAGCTGTACACCACAAATCTATTAATTATCTTTATTTTTAAAATTAATATTTTTTTGTTTGTTCTCTCTACTGTAACTGTTTATGTGTCGCATACCACTGTAAAAACACGTCTCTTGTAATTTGTGTGTATACTGATCATGTCTAAATAACTAAATGTGTCTGTAATTTTTCTTTGTGGAGCTTTTCTCCCCGGGCCTCTGCTGAAAAAGGGCCTTTTCAGCTCAGTCAGACACCCCCAGTTAACAAATGTAAAATAAATAAATAAATGCCCTTCAGAAGGTAGGTCCTGTCTGAATCCTAGAAATTCTAACCTGCCTCAGGTGTCTAATCATGCTTTGAAGTGTGTATGATTGTGCAGATACTGTGTCTAGGCCACTGCTACTTCTACTGTTTTGAGAAGATATGCCTAATTACATGTACATACTTAAAAGTATTCTGATTAGGTAAAGTCTGATATTTTAAACGCTGCATTAAATAAAGAGATTTTGTTTTGACCCTGCTGCTACTCATTTTCTCAAATAGATTGATAACAGAGGGAAAATAATTCAGGGAGTTATTATAATTTTTTAGACCCACATTATAAAGCTTTCAAACCCTCTGTTTTTTTTAAAAGACACAGAAAACAATCTGTCATCTCCTGGCAAATGGGGAACAAAAACGAGATGGCAGGAGGGGAACAATACAAAATAGGGACCCTTTCAAAAAAGGGGCACACTATGCCTTCAGAATGACTATGTCAGCACCCCCTCATCCTGTTCGTAAGTCTATAAGTCTGTCTAGTAGACTGGTCTTTCTCTTTGGCAACAGATTGTTTCAG
Organism: Protopterus annectens; assembly: GCF_019279795.1. Taxonomy (NCBI): domain Eukaryota; kingdom Metazoa; phylum Chordata; order Ceratodontiformes; family Protopteridae; genus Protopterus; species Protopterus annectens. The sequence continues at coordinate 1,430,723,645 of NC_056729.1, read as the reverse complement.
ACTGTTAGGTACTAATAGTGGTTCAGGTGGGCTACAGTTGGCACTCGCTATTCATTTCTCCCTTCATCCTCCCTGCCCTCTGAACCAGAGTTTATTCCTCATGTTCTTCAAGACATGCTTATCCTAAGGGTCATACTGCCAGTGCACTTAGACCAAAGGGATGAGGGCTTCTACTCCAGAATTTTTCTGGTTTCAAAGAATGAGCTGTCTTGAAGAGCAGTACTAGATCCTTCCTTTCTCAACTGGTTTGTGAAAATACCAGAATTCAAAATGTTGACCCTTTAGAGTTTGTTACCAGCCATTTGTCTGCTGAGTTCTATGGCAACATTAAACTTTAAAAATGTGTATTATCACTTTTTGAAAGCCACAGGCTTCAGAAAATGTCTTGGATTCTGTGTCCGAGTCACATTATCATTTATCTGTATTACCCTTTGAGTTAGCTACAGCTTCTAGGGCTTTTACAAAATGTCTAGCTTCAGGGATAATTATAGATTGCAGGACATTCATATTTTTCCTTCTTTAGCTGACTTACTTATCTTTGTTGAGTATTTTGCCAGATGTCAGGAATCCTTAACAATATGGGCTTCCAAATAAATGTTCAAAAATCCTCCTTGACTCCATCACACAAGATTGCACTTTTAGACGGCCTTCTGGATACATCTTTTGTAATGCATTACTAACAAAGGGAAAGCTGAATTTGTATCTAGAAAGTTTCCTGATCTACTCTAATCAATATGAAACATCAGGCAGAAAGTATATCAGAATTCTACGGTTCATGGCTTTTATGATCCTCATGATTCCTCTTGCCAGGTTACATAGGAGAAAAAAAAATCAGTAGTTAAAAAAAATACATGTGGCCCCAACATAGTCATCTTCTGGGGTTTTCAGATTACAGCTTTGGGCTTTATAAAGGAAGGATTGCATTGGTAGAGGCAATAAGACAATTTCTATGAAGAGTTCAGAGAGACCAAAGCACATAAATGTCAAAGAGATGTTACTGATCCATGCTATAGAATCTTTTCATGACCTGTGGTCCTGAGAACCATGAGAGGTGATTACAGACAATACCACAGTAATGTGGTACATAAATAGGGGGATCCATGTCTTATCCCCTGTTCAGGTTGGCTATGATGGCTCAGGAATTAACTCAACAGCAATGTATAACCCTCCAATCATCTTGCATACTGTCAGATTAAAATTTAGTGTCAGGTAGTGTCAGACAAGCTGAGCAGGACCAGGAGAGACATCAGAAATACAGTGAGGAGGTCTTCCAGGAATGGATCCAGTTGTGGAGAATACCTGAAATAGATCTGTTCATCTCCTTTCAAAACAGGCAATTAAGTAAATTCTACACCAGGACTACTTTCCCATGGTTGGGAATATTCTGGTATGCATATCTACCCCTTCCACTGATGTCCAGAGTCATTAAGAAGATTCAGGACTCACCAGAAAATTATTATGAGGACTCCCTCTTGGCCCAGGCAAAAACTGGTTTTCCCTTCTTATGGAACTTCCCAAGGGCAACTACCAAAAGCTTTCTCACAGGTTAGATTAACTCACAGAAGACAGGGAGAGTTTAATGTAAACCAATCTCAAACAACTTTAACTGAGTGCCTGGATGATTCAATTCTAATACCCTTTAGGTGTCTTTTTCATGAGAATGTGCAGCAGGTGCCAAAGGAGTCAAGAAATCCTTCTACTATGAAATATTAAGTTACTACTTTTTGGAAGTTAAAGCTAACATTAAAGATTTCTGGTTGACCAAGTTTGCAGAAAACTGCAAATTCTGTGTGATTGTAAAGTCCCTAAAAGACACTAATAATCCTCCATAGGTAAGTACTAGGCTAGCCATGCCATTTAAGCCTAGCCAGTTTCCTCTTTTGTGCTTGAAATAGCCTGTCCCATTTGGTTATAGACTGGCCTTACCTATCCCTTGGAAGATAATTATATACTACCCCTAAGGAGAATAAGTGGGATCATGCCATACATAATTTGAGGGGACCCATGCATGGTATAAAGTCTCTGTTCATTAGTAGTACAAGGGGCAGTTCTGGGGTAAATGTTCAGTTTCCTATATAAAGATCCAAGCTGAGCTTGAATATGGACAGGGATGAACTTTATTTTTAGTGAATGGGAAGGCTGTTCCAGAACAGCAGCAGCAGTATCCTCTGAGACATATACCTGCCCCTCCAAGCCATTCTGTTGATGTTCAAAAGAGGTTTAAATACCTAGATGGAGAATTTCTGATACCATTTGACTTGCTGAGTGCAGTAAATTCATCAGTATTGGGTAGGAGGATGCTTTGTATGACAGACACAGGTCACCTCTTAGCAGTCTATAGGACACTGAGTATAGTGACAGTGCTTTGAGTCAGCCCATGTAAGACATGTTGTTTAGGCCTTATATCCTTTTAATAAGGCATCTCTGTGGGTATTCCAGTTGTTGCATGTGTCTGGACAGTTACATGCCAAAGGGGGCACTACACTCAATGACTGGACTAATGAAGGCAATGTAAAGGGGACAATAACATCCCTAGATCTAAACACAATCCCTTTGTTTATAGGCTGTGCAATATAAGAAGGACTTTCTTACAACAACGAAGACATGTTGGTCAAAAGGTTAGTCACTCTCCACATAAGTTCCCAAAACCTGAACAACTGTGTCAACTCTTAGGGGTGTATTCTCAATGTGGTATAACATTTCCCTCATATGCAGTAAAGTGGTTCACCAACTATGTAGAATATAGAGAATAAGCTGTTAGCCAGAATAGAGCCAACTTGGTTCCTTATAGCTGGCCAGGGAATTCCTCATGGTTCTATCCCAAGGCTATTGCCATCTACTATTTTTATCAGCAACATGGTCAAATGCTGAGTATTTGTCTTTCATGATTTATTGATGACTCCATCATCCTATCTGAGCTCACTCCCTCTTCTGTCAACACTGAATTTCATGACAGCTTTCAGTTTCTTTAATTCTGCCTTAATACCACTGACATTATTTTAATGCCTACAAGACAAACTCCATCTAAATTACCACAACTAACCCAAATATCTATGTGCCTAATTAGAAACAAAAAACATTTTAACCGCTCCAACTTTAAAAATGACCTAAAAAGGTGTAACTGGACCCTCCTGAAAAACATACCTCTTGATGAAGCATTATTATATTTCAATACAACCTTCTTAAACCTTCTTAAATACCCTTAACCATTATGTCCCCCCCAGCACAAATATGCCCCCTGGCTAACCCCAGATACAAAAACCTTCCTCAAAAAAAGGAACAAAGCCTGGACTAACTATCGCAACAGTAAATCCCAATCCAACAAACAACTGTACCTTGAACTACATAACAAAGCCAAAAAACTTACCAAAAAAGATAAAACATCCTACTACCAAAAATTACAGGATAAACACAGGGGCAACAAACAAAAATTTTGGGCAGCAATTAATGCTATTCTACAAGCAGAAAAAACAACAGCCCCTACCCCAAAAACTGAAAATAACCAAGACAATATCCCAACACAATTTAACAAATTATTTACAGAAACTATCCAAGCCCTTGCAAATAACCAACCTTATGACAATATCCCCACCTCTGCAAATACACCCCCCCACCAGTCACAATATAAACAACTGCCCCAACTTTAGCTTGCACCCAGAACCAACCAAATCCATTGAAAAGCTACTCCTAAAGCTCAAACTAACTTCTCTAGTCGCCGATAGATTACCCGCTGAATACCTCCAAATAGCCTCAGAAGCCATAGCATATCCCATCTCTATCTTAATAAACAGATCCATCTCCGAGTGTACAGTACCCCAGCTATGGAGAATATCACATATCATCCCACTACATAAAGGGGGTACCTCCCTTGAACTCAATAACTACAGCCCTATAGCCATACTATCCCCATTATCTAAAATATTAGAGAGGGTAATACACAAGCAACTAATGCAATACCTCCTAGATAACAAACTACTAGCAACAAAGTAACATGGCTTTAGACCCTTCCATAGTACCACCACCATGCTTACAGCATTTGCCAACATCAACAATCACAGAAACAATGGACTCTTTGTATCCGCCACTTTCCTAAACTTATCCAAACGATTTGATATGGTTAACCATACAAAACTCCTTCATTCACTATCCACTCTAAACCTTACTATCCCTGCCATCTCCTGGTTTAAAAACTACCTAGAGGGAAGGCAACAAGCTGTAATGTGGCAAAACCAACTCTCTCCCTCCCTACCAGTCTCCCTAGGGGTACCCCAAGGCTCCATCCTGGGACCACTGCTTTTTACCCTCTTCACCAACCAGCTCCCATCCAGTATTCCCAAAGCCTCAACAGTACAATATGCAGATAATACCACCATAATATGCGCAGCCAAAATAATTAACCTCCATCACTCCCAAACACAAGAATGCTTTTCCCTAGCAGAAACTTGGATCACCAAACAAAACCTCATTCTGAACCCAGGTAAAAACAAAACTACTACTCTTTAGCTCCCACAGAACCACACCTCCCTCCGATAGTTTCATCATCTCCTCTAATAACAATACAACAATCACCCCCACCAATCATACCAAGCTGCTAGGGGTTGAAATAGATAATCACCTTAGATTTGACGTACATATTTCCGTAACCATAAAAAAGTACATAAAAAACTTGGTCTACTCTATCGCAATAAAAAATTTCTTACTGACCACTCCAAAATTCCAATTGCCAGGACTCACCTATTATCCATCTTATTGTATGCCTCCCCCATACTTACAAATCTCCACAAATCTGACCTAAATAAACTTGATAGTTGTTATAATAAGATAGCTAAATTCACTACAACCTCACCCATCAGAACACACCACTGCGACTGCCTAAAAAACTCAACTGGCTAGAACTACCAATACTACTTCAACTCAATCAACTAGCATTAGCCCACAAAATAATAAATTAGTCTGATAACACCCCAGCCCTACAAAATCTTCTTCAACCCTATACCACTACCAAAACCTTAAGATCTAGCACACAAAACCTCCTCAAAGTAACCAAATATAACAATGAGGCTGGTAAGTCTGTCTACAGCCACTACATATCAAAAACCTGGAACTCCTTTCCTGCCCATATAACTGAAAGCAAATCCCCAACCCAGTTCAAGAAACTAGTTAAAACTCACTTCATGAATAACAGACTATGCTCCTGCATCCCCCCTGGCTAATATCTCATTTCTGAAATTTCCCCTTACTTAATTAATACTGGCAAACCAACCAAGTCAAAACTCTGTACCCACTTAACACTGTTAAACAATTGCACATCCTGACTCTCTAGTAGCTATTGTAAACTATCCCAGGAATGTTGTGCTTTCCACTATCTCCTAAAGTTAATACCTATAGTACCAAGCATATGTATCCTAACTTTTAAAACAAAATCTATATCATACTGATGTCCACATCTATATCGAGAAACAGCTGCTCTCATGGACCTTTTCTTCTTCTCTTTTTTCTTTCCTTTGAAAGTATATTATTCCAGGAATGTCATGCTTTGTGATATCTTCAAAAGCTAATATTATATAGTAACAAATGAATGTATCCTATCTTCTAAGATATATTGTATGTCAAAGTCTTGTCTTTACATTTTTGTTTGTAATAAATTGTACTCGTGGAGCTTTTCTCCCTGGGCCTCCACTGAAAATGGACTTGTATCCATTTGGACTCTCCCGGTCAACAAATGTAAAATAAATAAATAAATGTTGCTCTTTTCTTTGTATAGCCTAACCAGTAATGATAAATTATTTGCTGACCATAGCAGCAATGTTTCTCAAAACCAACCCCAGAAGCCCAGCTATGATTCATTATTAACTTTCAGTGTTTCCTTGATCAATAGTGCTTCAGAAATCACTTGCTCGCTCTTGTTAGAGTGAAAACAGTGATTTCTTGAGACCACTATTCATTGTTTTGGGGAGTTTCTCCTTTTCCAATGTTTTATGACTATGGACTTGGTATATATGATTTTAGGGGCGTGGGGAGCTTGCCCTCTTGTAAGTTCCCTGCAAAAAAGTATTTTGAATCTGTGCCATTTGAAAGAAGGGTACTGCTGCGTTTTGATCTGTTGTGATTGTAGAAGGAATTTCTGTTTGACCATGATCTGCTATAAAAAGTGGAATCCTCAGCATCGTGTACCTTGATCAATTTCCCATCAAAGAAGTATCCCCTGCACAAGTGTTTAACTGATAACCAACTAAAGTTTGTCAATCATATATAAATATTATATCTAGAAGAAAACAAAAACTTGGTAAACTATGTAGAGATACATTTTTTCATTACCACTTCTCATCTCACCAGTGCTAAAGTATTCATGTTTTCTTTCTTTGCTATACTTCACCCACATTCTCCCCTTTCCCCTTTAGTCCACCAGTAATTCCAGCAAACTTACTTTGTTTCTGGACACAGCTTACAAAGTCATCATTTGTTCTCACTAAATAAATTTCACTGGCTTGATTTCAACTCTGTCTCACTACAGGAATATCATTAGTTTGAATTTAGTCACCATCTAGAACCATCTAGAACTAACATCTGCACACATAATCCTTTACTCGATAGACATCCATTCCCCAAATAATAGTCTTATATGACATATGACTTCAAGAGAATTTAGATTATTGATAAGAATACCTGCCATTGTCTCAATCTCAGCTAGTCACTCTGTAATCATCTTCTGAGCAAACTGAGGTATATATTGTATCATAAAATATTGACATATGAAGTAAAAATATCTCTATGTGAAATGGAAATATAATTTTTTTGTCACTTAAAAGCCATAATTCTTTGTCTTCTCCATTGCATTTCAATACTATGTTTACTTCTTCCACTAGAACCTGAAGTCTCAGATATACTTATCATATTTAATGCTATTTGTATACCTGTTTCAGTGCTACTCTGAGATGGACTTGACTCCATTTACCTCTAACCAATATCTACTTCATCATTTCCTGATATATCTTATTCTAATGCTTCTCTTTCACACAGCTCTCTATCAGAATTGCATGATCCAGTAATCACATTCCTGACACTTTGAAAACTTAAAGTGTAACTCCAGTAAAAAACAATTTTAAAAAATTCTGAAACTCGCTGTTATACCTCTAAAGTGTTTAATATGGGGGTCTCTCCCCCTGCACTCCTAAGGATGGGACTATGCCACATACAGCCTTGCTGTTTATATATACACTAAGTCAAAGATTTCTGTACCTTGGAGAAAGAGGAATGGTCTGGGATACCACAACCTCTCAATTAGTATATATTCCTCAATTTGCATTTAGTTATCACTGTGCCAAGGGTCACATTGTGATACTCGCATTTTCTATGCCCAAACCTTTTATACAATGTCAGGAGCTATTTATCATTCTACGACAAATTTAGCATTTTATCTTCCATTTAATATTATTTCTTTACAATGCTGGCATTAAGTTCTGAGACATGCATCTCAGTCATTGTTTGAAATGTTTATTATAGGTCCATATTTATGACTTGCCCTTGAGAGCTATATATACATATATGATATATATATATATATATATATATATATATATATATATATATATATATATACACTCCAGCATAGTTATACACTTGGATAGCTTAGGCATAATTTATGTTATTTTTGTGTATATATTTTCTGAATTCATCCTGTGTATCTATATTGCCTTTACCTGTTTACCTGTTTTTGTAAGTGCGCTAGAGGTATTTCCTCCATGAGACTCTGTGGAAAATGAACCCTCCCAGATGAATATTCCTAGTCAACAAATGTAAATTAATTTGTTAATTTAATTAACTAGATATAAATAAATACATATATAAATAATTTCCTTAATACTTGTACTTTACATTTTGAACATATTTTCTAGTACACACTTGCACGTCTTCGGTGCGTGCTCCCTATTTAAAATATTTTAAATGAAAATTCAAACTCCATAAGGAAAGCCTTCCAGAGGCTACTTTTACAAAATGCCATTAAAGTTTGTGGATGGATTTGTAGTGGCATATAGAAAAGTACCTATGGCAATGGGACTCCTGTACAGTTAGGATACTATTTCCTCATATACCACATAAAATAATACATAAAAAGTTAATTTCCACATCATCAATCACGTAAGTAAAATAAATATTTTTATCCTAAAATGCACTCAAACTGCTCAAAGTGAAGTCTTGAACTACATGCAAGCAGTAACCGTTAATTAACAATAAAATGATAAACAAAGAACCAAACTGTGGTATAACAGACTAAATAAACAAAAATAACAAAGAACACAAAGGCTATATACAGTGATGTTCACCATCTAAACATGTTTACAAAGGTGTTCAGTCTCTAAAAATGTTTTTAGAGAGTGAATATCACTGTACATAGCCTTTGTTGTGTTCCGGGTTAACAATAAAATGATGACATTCCATAGCAAGTCTAGCACAAAAAGGCAAAGAACATATATATATATATATATATATATATATATATGTTTCTTTTTTATCTCCCTCACTAAATTAACACACGACAGAAAACGGTACACATATCCCCTTACAATTGCACTATAAGATCAGCTGAATATTAAACAAAAAATGGTTTAAAAACGGCAAAAATAATGTGAGTGTAGTATATCAGATGTATCATTTCAAATACTAATGACTGAGCTAGAGCATAATGTAGGAAAGAGTAGAACTCTGAACATTTTAATACTATAGTGTGAACAGGCCCTTGTGTTGTATGGAAATGCTAGTCAGAATGACGTAAGAGCTGTAATCCAGCAAAAAAAAATCTAGCAGTTATGGGTCTGAAGTATTTATACATTTAGAAAACACAGAAAAGGGGCTGCTAGCAATAGTATTTAGATGATGGATCTTCCATGAATCTTTATAACGTAAACACATCTGGGTAGAAACAAACCACAGATCCCTGAAATGCATATAAGGAAAGTCTTAGTACAAAAGTACCTCTGAGATTCAGGGTCAGCACTACTCTAGGACACACAGGGGCATGTGCCCCCCACAAAACTGTGTCCTGGTGAGGGCTCCAGTCCCTGGCATAGTAATATTTTTAAAAAAAGTCTCTTTCTCTCTCTCTCAATTTTTTTTTTATTTAACCATGGCACAACCACAAGTTAGCAACAGCCAAGTCTACTTGGCTGCAAATCAGTCTGCTCTTGGCAGTTCTGTTTTGCTCCACTTTAATTGACTTCAGTGTAAACCAATGAGACCTTGACATTTGGAGATAAACAGGGCTTGTGGAAAGCAAAGTCTTTTTTCTTAGAAGGTGAAAGTTATGTTCTTTTTTTAGAAGGGGAAATATGCATTCTTTATAGAAAAAGCTGTCCAGCATTGTGTCTGTATGTTTTTTTTTTTTTTTTTTTTTTACTATCCCTAGGTCATTCCTAGAATCTTACAATACAGGTTTACTTTTCTGGACATAGGATATTGTCAGATTTTACTTTTTCCAACATTGCCTTAGTATCAAAGCCTTGGAAAACATTGCAATCAAGTCCTTGGTAAACATTTCAGGTAAATCACAGAGGAATGCAGTCAGTCATGGAATTAACAAATAAACACTTGAAATTGTTGTTGCTGTGTCTTTCGGCTTTTCCCGGTTAGGGTTTGCCACAGCGGAACTCTGGTCTGCTAATGATTGGCAGTAGATTTTTACATGCTGAGTTGCTAGCCCTGACGCACAACCTTCAATGAAGGTACGCCCATTCACGCATGTCTCCACACAGAAGACGCTCTAGCTGAGAATCAAACAGGACAATGTCTTACTGTGAGGCAGCAACGCTACCGCAGCACCACCACCACAGCTAAATAACCACTTGAAATTATAGTCAGTCATTACAGTTTCATAATTTCATGGTTTTATAGTTTCTGGTAAGCCATGTAAAGGTTGAATACCAACATAATGCAGGCTCCAATGTCATAGACTAGATATTCAAGCCAGACTAAGTATTTAAAATTGCCTGAATCATTCTAGTAAATTACATTTTCTTACTTTTAATTGTAGTCTGTTCCATAATCTCTCAATACTTTGGGTGATGAACCTTGAGTTTAAAGTAGTTTTGCATTTTTCTGTTTGAAAGGTATAATTTTGTAGTGCTTATTGCTCACAGTATTTGTAAAGGGGTATACCAGCCAGAAGTACTGTCTGGTTAAGTGACTTGCTCAAAGTCACACGGAAGATAAATGGAGGCAGTTAGAATCAAACTCTGTATCCTTGACTACAGGTAACAGCTTACTAAGAGCTTAGAAAGATAACCCTCTGCACTGCCTGCCAGACTTTCTTTAACTGCATTTTTGATAAATTGCTAAGGAAGACAATTGGTCAGTAATGCCAGTCATTAGAGTTTCATAGTTTTTGTTGTTCAGAAAATAACTGGGTGCAAAACCTGTTGTTTTCTTAACCGCTTTAGGTAAGTTAGCGTACTTGCTTTTTATTTGTTTCTGATTTTGCAGAGCATCTCTGATTTTGAAGTATATTATGCCTTGTCTTTCATTAACTGGTTTGGGAGTTACAGCAAAGGACTAAAGCACTGAGCTGTTTATGAGCTGCTCCCTGTTAACAAGGTACAGAGTTTGATTCCTTCCCCTTTCATTTGTCAACTGAGAAATTGTCAGTAAGTCATTTAACCAAACAGTGCATCCAGGTCATCTGTGAAAAGGGAGAACCTGTCCAGTGGTGGTACCTGGTCAACAAATAATTAAAACATTATTATTTAAAGAAATGTTTTTTTTTCTGTGCAATTAATTTATTTGCTTTATGTACTTTGTTTTTCACATCTCTACTCTAATATGTAACTGTCAACTGTGATCTGTACAGTTAATGGTAAAGCATACAGAGTTATTCAGAAGTAACATTTTAATGTCGCTAGGATAAAGCAGGACTGGTCAGTATTTGTTACTTTGCAACTCACAACACAGCCTGAAAAAGTAAGGAAATGTGTATTTCTGCATGTACTGGAGACATTTTTCATTTGAGAGATAATAGTTCAATGTTTTCTGACCAAAATGTTGAATGTTTTCTTTCCTGAGTGTTCTGCTGTTGTTTTACTGTTTCTCAGTCATGACAATAAAGCCATTCATCTGCAGAGTGGCTACTGGGTGAGTACTACTGCTTGTGTTTATTAAACATTGACTTCAACCTCATTTGTAAGATGTCCTGCATGTGTAACACTGGCCATTGCTGTATGGTGCTTGAATAAGTGAGAATGCACATCAGATTAGTTAGTTCTTTCATTGACACTAATCCTGTGTGTCATCAGACCTATTAAAACTCATTATTTATATAAGTGGCAATGATGCTGATTTCACTGGCAAGATTCATCAAAGAAGCAAATACATAGCCCTACTGTTACATCCCTCCAGCTGTGACCAAAGAATATTTGAAGAAACACTGCAAACCAAATCAAAAGCCCTACTACAAATTCTATTTATTTGTTTATTTATTTATTATATTTATTTATTTGTTGTTGTTTTTTTTCCTTCTGCACAATATCATTACAGTGTTACACATTTAATAAGTAGTTTTTCATTTATAGCTATACATTGAGTTTTATTCTTGTGGTCTGCAATGTAATTGTATACCTAAAGTGTCATATGCAATGTCCCTTAATGATAGTATTGGTGAGAGTCCTAGTGGTTGTGAGCAAGTGCTAGCATGGAGCTTGATACTGAGTTACTGTGAAGCTATGATCTGCTGTATGCAGGGAAGCGTTTAAACACTGCTCTGACAGTAATACAGGACTGAGACCTCATTTTTGAGATCCTACCATGTTTTGTAAAAGGCTGATTAGTCCTGCCTTTTGTTTTATTTCACCCATAGTTGATATAGCAATACCTTGAGTAGTCACATCTAGTTGTGCTTCCTATGCAAGGCTGCTAAGTCTTTACTAATGTGTGCGGATGTTGTGACTGTGACCATACTACGAATAAGGATTATTATGGCATTAGCCCTGGCCTTCACTATTCCTGCATACTGACGAAAGTCTTCATGTATATCCTGCAGTACTCTAACCATCCCTAGCTGACTCTGTGTAACACTGGCTTGTGCCTGAAAAATGTCACAGCATATCTGCTGCTAGACATCCAAGGACTTGTATGTCTCCAGAGCTAACTTGAGATATTCCTTCACCTGACACCCCTTTGCACAGGCATAATAACAGGTACTAACTTTGAACTGTTAGCATCTTCCTGATGCGCTCTTGTTGCTCACAAGAGACTGGTGTTGAGCTACGTGGTGTCCCCACCTGTTCCATTTGCAATGTTATGTCCTCATTCCATTGATTGTGTGAGCCTGTGTCACTGCTTTTGGAGTTATATACCTGCTGTGGGGTCAGGGGTTCCTGCTAGTGTACTTTGTGACTATGTGATGCTGTACACAGACTGTGTCATGAATATGAGAGTTATGACATTATTGTTGATGGCCACTGTGCTCTCAACTTCAACCTGTTTTGCGGCCACAGTGGAAGTGATTGGTTCCAGTGCTGAGTCTGTGAAGGAATAAGTGATGACATGTTGAGACCCATAACAATCAAAAATTATTTATGTAGAAACCAATGATACAAACACTTACCTGGCAAAAAGTGTGAACTTTCTTGCATGCTTGATGTAGAAGGGGCACCTGCTGATGACGGAAGTTGTAATGGATTACATGTACACAACCATCCTGGGCAGCATGAAGTATTGCCATCATGTATGCATTAACCATCTTGACTGCCACATTGTGGTTGCTCCAGTGGTCTGAAAGTACTGGTGTCCATATCACCTCTGTTGATTCCTGTGGCATCATCATCTGCATCATACTCATCACCCTTAGGGAGAAAAGGCACTCCTCATCAGATGTTAATGCCTGGATCATGGAATAGCCCCATCACTGCTGCTGTGGGCAGTTGTATTCTGCCTGGCTTTGCTCCTTGCAAATTCCACTAGGTTATTTGCTGTTTTACTACACTGTGCCAATCTGCAGTTCCTTCGCTTTACAGCACTGATGTCAGCTACTACTTGATTCCATGCCTTAGCTCTCTCTGCATGCTTTGGCCACCATTTCCTAGATGGATATTTCTCATATGACCTGAGAACATCTATTAGGATGTGGTTCTCTTCAGAAGAGAAACTGTCTCTGGTGTCTTGATCACTGCTGCTACAGAATGTTGTAACCTGAAAACATTAACTGATGGTCAAAATGAAAACAGAGTCACACATGACACACACAGTGCAACAGTTTAGTAGTAGATATTGCAAAAGTGTATTGAAGGTTATTTATGCATTCTCTGTTACACTTTGCAACCAGCAATTATCTATGCAGTGTTACCATAATCATGATAATTCTTTGGATGCTACTCCTTCTGCTCTACTGCTCTGTAAACCTTATCAATGAAACCAAAGGCTACAAAGTACCAAAATATATATACACAGCTGTCAAAAATGGTACTTCACACTTTTCCACTCCTGTCATTGATAAGACTGTAAACAACTAATATCTGTCATATATTACTTGTAAATATATACTTCTGGTAAAGTGAGCTTAATGAATTGTACCAATCTTGCCTATTTTCTAACAACTTTCAAATACTAATTTCAAGTATTACCTCATTGATAATAACTTCTAATTTGTTTGCCATTTCCACAGACTGTCAGTGACAAATGACATAAACTGGGGCTGATTTATGAAACTCCTATGATACATGAGTATCCTGATAATATGGGAATACAGCTTCAGTCCAAACACAAGTTTTTTTGGGGGTGGGTGTTGTTATAATAGTTAAGGTGTTTACCTCACAGACATATGGTACAGGGTTTGATTCTCACCTTTGGTCAGTCTGATTGCCTACTATTTATACTTATAAATCTATAAGAAGAGCTGAGTTTGATGACTTGCACCATTGCAAAAGTGTATATCCATTTCAATGCATAAAATAACTTTGGCATCTAGTAGACAAGCTGTGCTGAAGAACACTGAGAGCAGAAATACATGTGAGCTTATAGCAGTTCTCAGTCACACCAAACCATCCTATATATTTGTGATATATATGTAGTGCATTAACAGTTACTTGATCTTTCTTCAAGCATACCATTACTACATCCCAAAGACCCATACAACAGTTTACAAATTAACAGTAATGATCTACTTTTAAAGGAGACAAGAAAAAAAATGAAAGATTATACATGGGCTGGTTAAACATCATTAAGAATTGCTGCATGATAAAACACAGGTTACATTACAAAGGCTAAATACATGCTATAATTACTTTAGTGATTCAGAAAACAATGAAATTCTGACAGTCTTTTGAGCACATTCATGTGCATAGACATGTCACCCCCTCAGACAAATGTGCAAGTATTATATTGTGGAAAGTCCCCCTTTTACATAATAAAAGAAGCAATATCACTGAAAAAATATGAAAGTCCATGTGACCGCTTCCTCCCAGTTAATAAACAAACCTTGACTCTACAATCATTTCCATAGGTACTACCCCTATATGGCTACATTGGTTGGCCTACTGATGTCACACTCTCTTATCCCCTGTCCTGCACTTACATGCTTAACTCTTTTATTGGCTTTTCACAAGATAGTAGATGGTCTAATAAAAAGCCCAAGATCCTCCTCCACCAGGAGTCATACCTGTAGAAACTGGATCAAGCTATTACAGGCTCTGAATGGAAAACAGTGCCTCTCATCTCAGACAGGGATTCCCCCATTCTGGGCAGCAGTACAAGCACAAGTACGATGACCTGCAGGGGAAGGGGGGGGGCAACTGGTTAAGAGGGTCTCTCAGGTACAGGAGAAAAACATAGTTCTGTAGTAAGTATTCTGCTTGTTTCTGTGTGTGTGTGTGTGTGTGTGTGTGTGTGTGTGTGTGTGTGTGTGTGTGTGTGTGTGTGTGTGTGTGTGTGTGTGTGCACTCATGTGTGTGTGTGTGTGTGTGTGTGTGTGTGTGTGTGTGTGTGTGTGTGTGTGTGTGTGTGTGCGTGTGTGTGTGTGTGTGTGTGTGTCATGCTTGTTTGTGGTCATATAGACAAATAGTGTATAGTCATTGGGAATACATCAGGTTTTAAACTATAGATAGTGATACTGTGCTTACTGAATGAAGGTGAAATTCATTTGTACTTGTTAGTTTTTTCTAGAAATCAGGTATAAATGCATTTGTGATATTCAAAATGCATGTTTTTCTAAGGCATGTAACTTATTTCCAGAATAGTTGCTGCACGTATAAAGTGTCTGACTAGTGCTATCCACCACACCATAGACAGAGTGTGGAGGGGGCAAAGCAGAAAATATATGACCTGCATAGTATTGATTTGTGTATAGAACTTATTGCATGCCATGCTGCTCACTTAATGTTACCATGTGGTAGGAATTATATTCCTTAGAGGTATTTGAAATGTATTAACTCAGAAGAATAATTAAGTATTGAACATCATACTGCATATGGACAAGTATAGGTTTTTATTAAAGTTAATCAGTCTTTAAAGAAAGGAAGATCAATGCTGCAATAGTTAACCATTCTCCTACCCATCACCAGATGATCTTGGGCCTCTTAATGCCTCTCATCCCAGAAGCTAAATAAATCCTGTAACATTTTATATATATATGTGTGTGTGTGTGTGTGTGTGTGTGTGTGTTTGTGTGTATTTAAATATATATATATATATATATATATATATATATATATATATATATATATATATATATATATATATATATACACATATATATATAGATATATAGATATATAGCTATATATATAAATATAGATAGAGAGATATAGAGAGATACAGACAGAGATAAAGAGAAGATAGCTGCAAATATAAAGATATAAATTTAATTAAAGTATACACATATATAGCTATGCAAATGTATGTAGAATAGATATAAATATAGCTATAGATATGTAGATATATAGACGTATAGCAGGTAGATATTGAAATAGCAAGTAAATGTGCTTGATTTATGGAAGAAATCAACACTGCTAGTTAAGGAGTCCACAAAGACGAGAACCAGAGAACAGGAACAAGTCCAGGCTATCAGATCCTGGAGCTCTAAACAAATGATAATCCAGACTGCTGTATTATTGAAAATATTGTTTCACAGTCTTCTCAAAGAATTCTACATGCTATATGTTAATACTGGATAATAGCAACATTACAATAAAATACGTTTGCTGAAAGAGGTGATTGGTTTAAGTAAAATAAACAAATAGAACATGCAAAGCCATTCACATCTGTTTTGAGCAGGAATTTCATATATACAAACCCAGCCTGAAACTTCCATTGTGTTTAGCGTTTTCTGCATATAAAATATCAAAACAGCCATATCAAACATTCGAAATGAGTAAAAAAGATTCACAGAGAAACAGAGTGGCTGATATGGGCCAACAATTAACGCCATTAGGTTATATTGGCTAGGCGTGTAAGGACTCTTAAGCCATTAGCCTAGTAATATCCTATGAACCTATGAACTGAAAATGTGGACAACTGCCATTGATAAAGTCACTTTTCCAGGAGAAGTGCGTTTTCATTCTTTTCATTCTGCATGAAGTAACGATAATGCTGTTTTTTTCGTCTTCTAATTTTCTCTGCACATTCATGTTGCTTCAGCATACATTTCAGATGCTGAAAATCAAAAATCTTGTGAACTTGTCAATTTAAATAAAATAAAAGATTTATCAATGTACTTATACAATGAGACAGAGATTCATGTATTTTTACTGTAGAAACATTTGCCATATTGTCAGTGGTGGCTGATGACTTCAAATCAAAGGGGGGCTGCAGGAGACAGCTGAATGGGTGGGGTCAATGGGAAGGGGTGCAGCCAACTAGAAAGGGGAGGAGCTATGCTCAAAACCACAAAAACTAACTAAATACACTGCCCTGGGTGCCAAACCGTCATTATGAGAGTCCAATCAAGACAAAATGAAGTGTAGAAGAATAAAAATATTTCAGTGCATTGGCTGCATGACAGCTTACTTAATATCTAGATGGAAGCAAAAAGGTTGTGAGGCATGAAAAAATAAATTACTTTTTAAATACATTAATGGAATGCCAGTCAAAATCAAGTATAAGAAAAACAAGCAGCACTCAACTCAAACCACTTCTTGCACTGCAGTTCTAATTATAATTTATATTCAGCTTTATTAAAGTAGTAAGTAACATGCTGAAAGTAGAAATCTCTAATGCCCCCACTTGTAAAAATGTTTCTTATCCAAAAAAAGACCTGCTGCCTGACAACTATCTACTTGTTTCATGGGGAAAACATGATCAAAGTAAAAAATGAAAAGCAAACAAGAAAGAAACTCAAGATACATTGCTTAAAAGGATTACTGTACTGGTTATGGACCACACGATTGGCATTCTGTTTAGTTTATGGGTAAAGCCTGCAGAGATGACTGGAAGTCTCCAAGTGTAATGAGCTTCTTAAAATAATGTAATCCTGTCCTTTATTACAAGTACTGTCATATGCATTTCAATACCCAAGGCTTATACATTATCTAGTTAAGTATTCTCTACATGGCAACAACAGAAAGGCTTTCAATGTTGGCAATTCTTTAACAGTATGCTTATTAAAGCTTACTTGCATCTTATGATCTCAGCCAAGCTTACCTGATGGTCATTAAAGTATTGCTACTTAAACACAGAGCAACAGGCACTTTGAGTAATAAGCATAAATCAACAGTACAAAAAATATGACAGAAACCAGACCATTCTGCAGAAATCAAGGACAGATGGAAAGCCACTCTAGTACTTGTGTCTACCTTGGATGGGGGGATACTCTACACATTTACACTGCATAACTACTCCTTGCCTTGCTTCGACACATCCAGAGTCACTACATGGGGGGAGTGGGGTGCAACAAGTATGTCACAATTTGAAATGTCTCTGGCTGACTGTGATGGCCCTGACACATTTGTCATACCTCTCAACCTCAGAGCAAGAAATCTGGACAAAGCCATACAAAGAAGTGGGACAAAGGCCCAAAAATAAGGACAATTTTTAAAATATTGCTCTTATAAACTTAGAAAGATAATAGAATAGGTCTTGCATTAGTATAAATTTTCTGAATGGTATGAAATCTGAAACTCAAATGTCTGTCATTATTTTCTAACTTCAGTCTTTAATGATTTGTCACTAATTTGCCAAAAAAAACCACAATTTTATGAAAAATGGACCAGAAATGTGATGTAAAATATAAAATAGCCACACAATTCAGCTGGGAACCTGTCAAAGAAGGGGCACTTTAATATTAGTACTGCTAACTTGAGCAGCTGACAAAATAAAAGAATCTACATGCATTTCTGAAATAAAAGTAATCTATAACTCTGATTATTGCAGTTATTTCTTAATTGTAAACCCTCCATGTTTTCTTCCAAAATTGCTATTTTCCGGAGGGATTATTAGGGGGAAGAGCAACATTTTGAGCCAAAATCAGGGACAGTTGAGAGGTTTGGCTATGCCTAATTCTATAAAGCAATTTATTTGCATGTACCTCTCAACCTGTTAATGCAATAAATCTGGACAAGGCCAAATATATTGGGGAACATATAAACAGTACTAAAATTGCTCTTGTATAAACTGAGACAGTTGATAGAACAACAGGTCTTACTTTAGCATGCATTTTTCTGAAGATTATGAAGTCTGAAACTCAGTGTGTCATTATTTAGTGACTTCATTCCTAAATGATTTGCCAGAAAACCACAAATTTTATGAGGAACAAATCAAAAATAAGAAGCAAAATCTATTCATTCTTTGAAAATATAGACAGTTGGGATGTATAGTTCAGCTGGGGCTGTTTTTAAGTTTGCCGCTCTTCGCCCTCACAAAATCATGGTCGAATGGAGCCTCCCCCTGCAGCCATTCCAATGAATCCTTACTTGGCTATTTCACTCCATTTACCATAAACACTAATGTGCATACTGAAACCCGCGGTGGAGGTGCTGCGGTAGCGTTGTCACCTCACAGTAAGATGCTGTCAGTTCGATTCTCAGATAGAGCGTCTTCTGCATGGAGACATGCGTGAATGGGTGTACCTTTGTTGAAGGTTGTGCATCAGGGCTGGTAACTCAGCAGTAAAATCAATGAGACAGAGATTCATGTATTTTTACTGTAGAAACATTTGCCATATTGTCAGTGGTGGCTGATGACTTCAAATCAAAGGGGGGCTGCAGGAGACAGCTGAATGGGTGGGGTCAATGGGAAGGGGTGCAGCCAACTAGAAAGGGGAGGAGCTATGCTCAAAACCACAAAAACTAACTAAATACACTGCCCTGGGTGCCAAACCGCCATTATGAGTCCAATCAAGACAAAATGAAGTGTAGAAGAATAAAAATATTTCAATGCATTGGCTACATGACGGCTTACTTAATATCTAGATGGAAGCAAAAAGGTTGTGAGGCATGAAAAAATAAATTACTTTTTAAATACATTAATGGAATGCCAGTCAAAATCAAGTATAAGAAAAACAAGCAGCACTCAACTCAAACCACTTCTTGCACTGCAGTTCTAATTATAATTTATATTCAGCTTTATTAAAGTAGTAAGTAACATGCTGAAAGTAGAAATCTCTAATGCCCCCACTTGTAAAAATGTTTCTTATCCAAAAAAAGACCTGCTGCCTGACAACTATCTACTTGTTTCATGGGGAAAACATGATCAAAGTAAAAATGAAAAGCAAACAAGAAAGAAACTCAAGATACATTGCTTAAAAGGATTACTGTACTGGTTATGGACCACACGATTGGCATTCTGTTTAGTTTATGGGTAAAGCCTGCAGAGATGACTGGAAGTCTCCAAGTGTAATGAGCTTCTTAAAATAATGTAATCCTGTCCTTTATTACAAGTACTGTCATATGCATTTCAATACCCAAGGCTTATACATTATCTAGTTAAGTATTCTCTACATGGCAACAACAGAAAGGCTTTCAATGTTGGCAATTCTTTAACAGTATGCTTATTAAAGCTTACTTGCATCTTATGATCTCAGCCAAGCTTACCTGATGGTCATTAAAGTATTGCTACTTAAACACAGAGCAACAGGCACTTTGAGTAATAAGCATAAATCAACAGTACAAAAATATGACAGAAACCAGACCATTCTGCAGAAATCAAGGACAGATGGAAAGCCACTCTAGTACTTGTGTCTACCTTGGATGGGGATACTCTACACATTTACACTGCATAACTACTCCTTGCCTTGCTTGGATACATCCAGAGTCACTACATGGGGGGAGTGGGGTGCAACAAGTATGTCACAATTTGAAATGTCTCTGGCTGACTGTGATGGCCCTGACACATTTGTCATACCTCTCAACCTCAGAGCAAGAAATCTGGACAAAGCCATACAAAGAAGTGGGACAAAGGCCCAAAAATAAGGACAATTTTTAAAATATTGCTCTTATAAACTTAGAAAGATAATAGAATAGGTCTTGCATTAGTATAAATTTTCTGAATGGTATGAAATCTGAAACTCAAATGTCTGTCATTATTTTCTAACTTCAGTCTTTAATGATTTGTCACTAATTTGCCAAAAACACAATTTTATGAAAATGGACCAGAAATGTGATGTAAAATATAAAATAGCCACACAATTCAGCTGGGAACCTGTCAAAGAAGGGCACTTTAATATTAGTACTGCTAACTTGAGCAGCTGACAAAATAAAAGAATCTACATGCATTTCTGAAATAAAAGTAATCTATACCTCTGATTATTGCAGTTATTTCTTAATTGTAAACCCTCCATGTTTTCTTCCAAAATTGCTATTTTCCGGAGGGATTATTAGGGGAAGAGCAACATTTTGAGCCAAAATCAGGGACAGTTGAGAGGTTTGGCTATGCCTAATTCTATAAAGCAATTTATTTGCATGTACCTCTCAACCTGTTAATGCAATAAATCTGGACAAGGCCAAATATATTGGGGAACATATAAACAGTACTAAAAATTGCTCTTGTATAAACTGAGACAGTTGATAGAACAACAGGTCTTACTTTAGCATGCATTTTTCTGAAGATTATGAAGTCTGAAACTCAGTGTGTCATTATTTAGTGACTTAATTCCTAAATGATTTGCCAGAAAACCACAAATTTTATGAGGAACAAATCAAAAATAAGAAGCAAAAATCTAGTCATTCTTTGAAAATATAGACAGTTGGGATGTATAGTTCAGCTGGGGCTGTTTTTAAGTTTGCCGCTCTTCCCCCTCACAAAATCATGGTCGAATGGAGCCTCCCCCTGCAGCCATTCCAATGAATCCTTACTTGGCTATTTCACTCCATTTACCATAAACACTAATGTGCATACTGAAACCCGCGGTGGAGGTGCTGCGGTAGCGTTGTCACCTCACAGTAAGATGCTGTCCAGTTCGATTCTCAGATAGAGCGTCTTCTGCATGGAGACATGCGTGAATGGGTGTACCTTTGTTGAAGGTTGTGCATCAGGGCTGGTAACTCAGCACGTAAAAATCAACTACCAATCATTAGCGGACCGGAGTTCCACTGTGGCGACCCCTAACCGGGAAAAGCCGAAATACTCAACAACAACTAATATGCATACTGATTTACTTCTATGATGATTTGGACTTCATTTGAAAGTTTTATTTTGCATTTTACAGCACAAATACTAAGACATCTGCTAAACAAACTTAGCATTAAAACTTCTCTGCCCTTGAAACTCACATTCATTGAAACAGCATTGAAATCCACATTTAAAGAAAATACATTTTACCAGTGGCAGATAAAGATTAATTCTGGGCTGTTTTCAAATCATAGGCCCCTTGCATATGAAACATACATGTGCTCTTTGATACACCTTCCTATTGTTTTAAACATTTTTCCAGTAAACAATGAAACAAAACGCATGCACCAATAATGACAAAACTGCCCAATTCAGAACATTTTTCCAGTAAACAATGAAACAAAATGCATGCACCCATAATGACAAAACTGCCCAGTTCAGAACATTTCCATCATAAAAGTCTACTCAAACTTCTGCAGTCCACCATTATCAGTAAATATGCACAATTCTACAGTCCACCATTATCAGTAAATATGCACAATCTCTGAAGAAGTAAAAAAGTCATATAAATAATTCCACATTAAATAAATATGTGACTAATGAAGAGGTTGCTGCTAGCAAACACCTTTATATTTCATGGTTTCATCAAAAAATAAAGTGTCTGATGCCCCTGAGGAATAAATTGCCTATATTACATTAAAAATGATAAGCTAGTAATATTGCAATAGGAAATGGATGGCAAACTGATAACAGGCTCATGGTTAGTAGCTTAACTTTTTTAGTACAGCAGTATTCACCCCTTGTGGGAGTAGAACCAACAACCTTCTGCATCAAAAGCAAGTACACAACCTGTTGTGCTATTAACAATGTAAGCTGATTTTAGCATAAGCAACACTAAACTTCTCTTCCCCTGCAGCTCTCAGCTCCTTGTAAAATCTACTCAATACTCAACTGCTTCTCAACTTCGCAGCACAAAAAATATGGAAAAAGCCAAATTTATTGGGGGGGGGGTCAAAAGGCCAAAATCCAGGGACACATTAAACATTGCTTGTATAATCTTGGAAAGTTGCTAGAATAAAATGCTGTGTTAACACCATACATTTTACTGCCAAGGTCCCTGTGCAAAAGAGTCAGAGCAACATACCACTATGCCAAATCAGCTGCTTTGTGAAAGAAAAATGCTGTGTTACCACCATACATTTTACTACCAATGTCCCTGTGCAAAACAGTCTGAGCAACATACCACTATGCCAAATCACCTGCTTTGTGAAAGAAAATGCTTTGTTACCACCATACATTTTACTGCTAAGGTCCCTGTGCAAAACAGTCAGAGCAACATACCACTACGCCAAATCAGCTGCTTTGTGAAAGAGAGGAAGACTGAAACTTAAATGGCTATCATTTAATGAATTCAGTTCTCACCATAGCTGTCAACCTCTTAGCACAAAACACCTGGACAAACCCAGTAATGAGGGAATACAGCCCTCAAACATATTCAGTGAATTCAGTTCCTGCCATAGCTGTCAACCTTAGCACAAAAAACCTGGACAAAGCCAATAATGGGGTAATACAGTCCCAAAAATAAGGACAAATTTCAAATATTCATCTTATAAACTTAGAAAATTGCTAGAATAAAAGGTTGTGTTACTTATGTATTTTCTGAAGAATATGAAGTCTGAAATTCAAATGCCTGTCAATTTTACTTCTGACGGAACAAAAATAATTTTCAGCAGAGGCCCAGGGAGAAATACTGCAGACACATGTCTTTGTAAAATGGCAGAGCATCAAACATGCAAGGAATTAAACATTCAGAAACCTGAAGTCTGAAATTCAAATGCCTGTCAATTTTATTTAACATTTGTTAATCAGGACAATTTGACTTGGAACAAAAAAAATAAATTTTCAGCAGAGGCCCAGGAAAAAATAATGCAGACATGTCTTTGTAACATGGGAGGACACAAAAGCAAACCCACATAAACACAGGGAGAAGATGCAGACCCCACACAGAAGGCACCCCGGCCAAGAATCAAACCTGAGAACCTGCAACCGGGAGACAACAATGCTACCACTGCACCATCAAATATCAAGCATTGCAATATTTAGAAATAACAGATATTATGAGGAACAGATCAGATCAAATATGAGGCAAAAATCTGCAATTTTTTTTTACAAATGGTGGTGGGTAGGGAATTCAGGTCCTTAACACCTGCATACAAGGTACAGGATTCAAGCCTGAGTATCTATACCCACCACCATTTGTTCTCTCTAGCCACCAGTATATAGTAACTGGGGCATTTCACACACACACACACACACACACACACTTTGTTCTGCAGTATAAAAGCCCAAACGCCAGCGATATAAAGCCTTCACCTACCAGCCCAAACTCCAGCGACCGAATGAACACCTACCCGGTAATCCAAATCCAGGGAATAAAGCAAGCCCACAATCCAAACACCTACCTGAAGCCTTTGTCCAGCAGTAATCCAGGAAGCCCCCGCACTGACAGTCCCGTGAGAGCAGCTCAGTCCTCCTCATTGGTTCTGACTGCGGCTGAAGCAGTCCAGAGCTCCTCTGTTCTGTGTGGTCATCACCGCACAGATTCCTGGTATCTCACAGCAATGATTGCTGGGTACCTCTTTCTCCATATCCAGACTGCTGATAAAGGCAGTCTGAGTTGTCCACGCATGCGCAGAGGATCAGGATTCATGATTTTTTTTTTCTTTTGTTTTTTTTGTTTTACAGATTTTTTTTTTGTGTTTTTCTAGGTGGGAGGGCTGCAGTCCGGCAGTCCAATAAGACGAGCTGCCCCTGCATATTGTTATGGCTGATCTAAACTAAGTTTTTAAGTAAATGTAAATAACATAATTTGAGTCACCACTTGTATTACACAGCTATAGTCATGTCAACATTTATTCACAGCCCGCCAGAAACCTAATGAGAGCTCACACTACTAGCCATACACAGAGATGCATCTAGGCTGCAAATGCAGCAGTTGTGCAGGTTTTCTGCAGAAAAACAGTACTATAAACACAAAGTATAGCATTTAGAAATATATACAGATTAGCTCAGTATCATCAACCATAGACTACCAAAAATGGATTTTTCCCACCACATAGTATTGGGATCCTTCTACAAATAACTGCATGTCAGGATCAGGGAATAACACATTTTATATGCCCTTAGTTTCTTCCTAATTTTGTAGTTGATATCAGTGTTCTTCTCATGAATTCCTGCAGTGGGGATTTCCCTTTTTTTGTCTTGCACAACCTATTCAGATTTATCAGTTGTTTCAAACATGCCTCCCACCCATACCTCTCAACCTGGAAACATCAAAAATCTGGACAAGGCCCATGAAAAATAGGTACAAATCTGTACACTGATTAACATAAAATTTGCATACATAATTAAACAACCCCGCCCACTCCAATGGAATTGTAGGATACCAACTTTGAAATGCAAACTGAAGAACGGAACCAAAATATAGCACCAGAGTCCCCCTGCAGCCATTCCAATGTCCCATTATCTGGCTATTTCACCCCATTTACCATAAACACTAATGTGTGCATACTGCTTTACTTCTACAATGATCATTTGGATTTTATTTTTACACTTTACAATAGTGTCACCCAATGAAAATAGACTCCCAACAAACTCAGTATAAAGCTAATAAAACCTAAAATGAAGAAATGTGTTGAAGACTGTAATAAAGACAATTTGTGAGATTTTCTTAAGACACTAGAATACAAAACACTTGCAAATGTGTAATAAAAGGAAAAACAAAGGCTAGAAATTACACATTATGTGCACATATACATAATTCTGAAGAGATTAACAAATTACAATGCATTTAGGACATCAATGTATGGTGGGACAGATACCAAAAGAAAATATAATCAACCAGACTATACAACACAGTGACAATGTGTACAAGACCCTCATCAAAAAGAGAATGTTGTCCCAAAGGTCTATTACTTGATTTCAGTGTGTCCATATTTAAACAACTGCCTCCTCAATTCCATTTTCATTGCACATTTTTCAAACATGTGACCACAGCCCTGCAGTGATACTGAATGCCACAGGTATAAAAGTACTGAATACTCTATGCATACTGTTCATATCCATTAATGCCCCCCCCAAAAAAAAAAAATTCTTAAAATACAAGCAATTTGTCCTCTAAAGGGCAGAGTTGATGAGCCAGAACAGTAAATTCATGATGTGGGAAGTGCATGAACAAGGAAAACACCTATGCAGTTCAGCAACAGGAGCAGATCTTCTAACACACTTTAAAACATAACAGAAATACATTGTTTTATTCTAAATGTCTTGTACTATAGTCTTATAGGTTAAAGATCATTTCAATTACACCCACAAAAATCAAGCACTACACAAGCTTAAATCCTGAAAGCAACCACGATTTATGTTACCGGTTACAGTTCCAAAGTTTGCTATTTCATCTCTTCTGTCCACCCCACTATGAAATGCCTTTGACTCTTAACAGCTGCTCAACCTGAAACCCCAGCTCAACAGATTGCAATAATTACCAAAACTCACATAATGAAAGCTACTGGGTTAAAAGCAAAAACTTTCTAAATGCATACTTTAAATTGACAGTTTAAATCATAATAAATGCGGCCATGCAACATAAACTCAATCAAAATTATAGCACAGGCAAATAAGTTAGCAGTGTAGCACACATAAGCCTTTTGACCTCCACTTCAATTGTATACCAGCATGCAGAATTACTCTGACACTACCCCTCAAAACAATGCATATTTCTGGACAGCATACCTTTTTGATACTGCAAAAAATATATGACAACTGGTTAAGCTAAAACCCCATTTAGGTAACAAGACTCTCTCTCTCTCTCTCTTTCTCTCTCTGTGTCTCTCTCTCACACACACACACACACACACACACACACACACACACACACACACACACACACACACACACCGGGTAACGTTACCCTGAGTAGTGCTCCATTCCCCAGCCCGGCTGCCGTTCTGTTCCTTTCCTCATGTTGCTGGGCTCACTGCTGCCATTAATCCCTTCCTCATGTTGCTGTTGTCCGCTCCGTGGGCTCGCTGCTGCCATTAATCCTGAGTCCCGCCTCCGCCATTAATCCCAGCTCATTAGTCCCGCTCCGTGGGCTCGCTGCTGCCATTAATCGTGGTGGGCTCCTGTTCCCCATGCTGCTGCCATTAATCCCGCCATTAACTTAACCGCCGGAAATGATGATGTGAATGGCCAGCCAGCCGGAAATGATGATGCGAGCTCCTTGAGCTCAATTCCGACTGGCTGGTAGCCTGACGGTGCTGATGTCATTGCGCACGTGATGACGTCAGCTCCGACAGCGGGATATTTTAAAAAATTTAGAAAACAAAAAAAAAAATTGGAAATGAAGGGGTGCCACTCAGGAATCGTGGCACCCCTTCATTTGGACCCCAAAACTCGGTAAAAAAACGAGTAATTCAGAACGGTTGGGAGGTCTGCTCCCACCTAAGAACTTCGTCTGGCAGTTAGTGCAGTGGATTAAGGCTTTTAACTGTTAATGAGCTGCATCAAGTAGTCAGTGGTACTTTATCTGATCCCTTTTACCTCAATTTACTTATATGACTCCAAGCAAGGTATTGACCAGACAGTGCTCTCAGGTCAACCCTGAAAAGCAACATAAGTGTCCAGTGGGTTTAGCCAGTTAACAAATGTATAAAACAAAAATAAATCCTGTGGCATATGGAGACTGGGCTTTTCTGCCCTGCATTTAAGAGGCCCACAAGAGTGTGAGATGTATGCAAAATAACCATTTGACATAACAATTGGTTAACTGACATGCACAGCCTGATAATCAGTATTCTTTGCTTTTAAGCATATACCCAGGCCCCCGATTACTAGAGCTTTCATAGTAAGCCAATAGGCTGTGCTCCATTTAATTGGGTGTAACTCATTGAAAGATCATTTTTAGTTAACTCCATTTCCCAGAAGTGGCACAACCCTTTTGGATGTTTATACATGTAAGAGAGTTCCCACACACACACAGACATTGGGGGCTCAGGGGTGCACAGCCTTCTCCACAAAGCTCTAGAATGTATGTTTGTTGGCACCAAAAGCATTATAAAACTCATCATATTTACGTAAATGCAAGTGAAAAGGTTTGGAGTTAGCTGAAACATTTTACACAATCAGAATTGCCTAGACATAGTAAGACTTTGCTGATTCTAATTCTGGTGGCTGCCAAAAAAGCAATTACTAGAAAGAAAATGGAAATCAGAGTCTAAACCAACTTTACTAAAAGTAGTGAATATAGTAACAGAGATAAAACAACTGGAATAGGGATCTTTAGAAAAGGGTAGGAGCAAATTACATAGGAAAAAATAGGAACTGTGGGAACAATACATGCAGAGGAAGAACAAGGTTTAAAAGAAGGCAGGCTTTAAATGAGCTATGTAATATTTGACTGACAATGACTGAATAGATTACAGGTGATGTATAATGTTTGCAACTACAATTATGTCAATATGATTTGTGATGTATGTTTGCAACTAAAATTATGTGAATATAGTTTATTTTCATTTATATAAATGTATATGTGATAATTTAATAAAGATGTTTCTTGTTTAAAAAAAAAAATAATCCCACAGTCAGTCAGCCTGCTAAAGCATGGAACAGAATTCTGACAAAAATCCTACAGTCAGTCAGCCTGCTAAAAAAATAAAAAAATATAAAAATTCAAAAATACAGCAGTCATTCCCTTACCCAAAAAATCCCATCCGACAAGCCCAAATGATTACCGGCCAGTTGCTCTTACATCAACAGTAATTAAGTGTTTTGAGCGGTTGATCAAGAACCATATCTCTTCAAGCCTACCAGTAACACTGGATACATTACAGTTTGCTTATAGATCTAACCGCTATACGGCTGATGCAATAGCTGTAGCACTTCATGAATCCTTAGCACATCTGCAGAACAAAAATTGCTATGTCAGAATGCTGTTCATCAATTTTAGTTCCACCTTTAACACTGTCATCCCCAGAATCTGATATCAAAGCTGATCCAGCTGTGCATGAACACCCCCAATGTAACTGGGTGCTTAACTTTCTCATCAACAGACCTCTAAAAAGTATGTGTGGGAAATAACAGTTCAGTCAGTATTACACTAAGCACGGGTGTCCATCAGGACTGCGTCCTGAGTCCTCTGCTGTTCACCTTGTTGACGCATGACTGCATGGCCAAGCATGAATCCAACAAAATCATCAAGTTCGAGGATGATTACACTGTCGTAGGTCTTGTCAGAAATGGCAAGGAAAACAGTCCAAAGAAACAACACTAAATGAAAAAGAAAATTTCAAAACATTAAGACATAAAATTGATTGAATGATTATACCATTAAATAATACTAATATAATAATGTAAATGAGTATAAAAACCTAAAGCTAAAGTTTTGCTGAATGAAGTCTTAAAAGTAGCAAGACTGAAATGGAATCGGGGGTGCAGTGGTGTACAATCTTAGTTGCCATAAAGTTTCTCTGTATTCTGAGTTGGATTCCCGCTGACGACCTCTAGGTTCCACTAACATTCTATCCAAGATCTCAAAACTGAAATAATTAAAAAGTGGACACATCAGGGAAAGTCTAAAAAGGGTTAGGTTCCTGTTTAAAATATAGTATTGATGTTCATAAATTATTTTTTCTAAATATCCTTTCTGTTTTGCCCACATAAAAGGCTAAGCATGATAGACAAATGGCTAAATGCACTATCCCGAATGTCCCACAATTACTACTCTTAAAAACAATATTGGACAAACAATTGTTCTGCAGCCTATTATGTTTATAGTCCAAAGATGAACCTACACTGATTGCAGTGTCCACACCTCATTCTGCCTCTAGATGTAACCCTATGAATAAAACTTTTCCCCATACCCTCAAAAATATTTTGAAGGTTTTGGCCTTTCTTATATTTGAAATATGGCTGGTTACCAAATAAATTAAATAAATCTGAACAGGATATGAAAATGTTCTCTTTTCTTTCCACAATGTCTCTGATTCCACCTGAGAATGCATTATATTCAACCACCAAAGTCCTTTCAAATGGCACTTTCTAAAATGGTTAGGGTCTTCACCTCATAGGCACAAGGTACAGGGTTTGATTCTGGTCTTGAGTTATTGGCTAAATTTTTTTGGTCATGGCTATATTTTTTTCTTTATCATTAATATTCATGAAGTTTGTTGCCTCATTGGCTGAAGATTCCTATATAATGTTTGATGGATGGGACTCTGTTGTTTTGTCCCACACTGAAGAAGGCAACACTTGCCGAAACCGGTCTGTATTTTGAAGATCAATAAAGGATTAATATTTACTCCATTTCTGCTCTTGCTGGTCTACTTGGTGATTTCGTAAAATTAAAATGGCCCTTCAGGGCAGTTAACCTAGTATGAACCTATGAATAATGGGTTCCTATTACCTGATCGAATGTTTAGGTTAGCGAATACCTAAACATCGATCTGGTAATAGCAAAAGCAAAAAAACCGCGAATGGCCAATTTAACACAGGGAAAGAATTCCCTTGGCCGTTATGTGGATTTTGCCCCTTTCATAGGTTCATAGGTGTGTACTAGGCTAATGGCCCTGGGGCCTTTACAAGCCTAGCTATAGGATTACCCTGGCATAGTGCCACCCGACCTTAGTTTCCAGTGCCTTTGTCAAGTAGAGCTACTGGAGTTATCCCCAGGGTGAATTTTCTGTTTCTCATCCATTCATCAAGATTTCTCTTGAAGAGTGTCAGCGGGGTGCCTCTGCTTGACATGTATGGGAAGTCTGTTCCATAGCATGGGCAGTCTCTGGGTTATGAACCTGTCCCTCCAGTATGTTCTGTTAATTGTGGTAATGAGGCTGAGATCTCTG
Source organism: Protopterus annectens (assembly GCF_019279795.1). Taxonomy (NCBI): domain Eukaryota; kingdom Metazoa; phylum Chordata; order Ceratodontiformes; family Protopteridae; genus Protopterus; species Protopterus annectens. The sequence continues at coordinate 1,430,693,223 of NC_056729.1, read as the reverse complement.
GAGCATGTGGTGCTGAGGGATTGGGATTTCTTTAGATGAAGCATTTCTAACAGAGCTGGGTCAGACATGGTTTTGTAAGTCAAGCAGAGATTGCCTCTAAGTAGGCAATATGAGACAGAGAACAGTTGGAGTTTTTTTAGTCTATCCATATAGGACAAGTGTTTAAGGCCTAGGATCCTCTTTGTGAGGTACTTTTATGGCCCCTCCAGTTGTTGCAGGTGTCTAGTGAGGTGCATGCCAAATGGGGCATTTTACTCGATGATTGGCCTAATGAGGGAAGAGTAGAGTCAATGACCTCTTTCTTCCTGGATGCAAAACCCTTAGTAATGAGATGTGCCACATAGAAGGAGTTTCTGACCACAGTGGCAATGTGGTGATCAAAAGAGTGGTTGCTGTCAACCTGTGTTCCCAGATCTCTTATAATGCCTTCTGTGTTCAGTGGACTACCATCAATATGGTAATTCATGCGAACTGGGTTTTCCCAAAGGGGATGACAACATATTTTTTGGCACTGAGCTTAAGGCCATGGTTCTGACACCATTCATTGGTCTCAGTGAGGCCATTCTGTAGGTTGTCAACATCACTTGGGGAGTTAATAATAGCTCCCAACTTGAAATCGTCTGTGAACTTTGTCAGCCAGAGTCCCTTTGTGTTGGCCTGGATGTCAGAGAAGTAGATACCAAACAGGAGAGGACCCAGAACCGAACTCTGTGGCAGCCTGACTTGGAGTCAGTTAATTTAACACTGTGGGTTCTATCTGTGAGCTAGTCTGCAACCCACCTAGTGATATAGGGGTTGATGTCAAGCTTAGTGAGTTTTCCTATGATTTCTGAGTGAGGAATGGTATCAAAAGCCTTGGCCAGATCAAGGTAGGCTGTATGAACCACCTTGCTTTCATCCACAGGTCTGATGACTGACTCAAATAAGTTGACCAAGTTGAGCAGGCATGATCTCCCCATCACAAAACTAAACTGTGTGGGATCCAGAGTTTGGAGATTCCCTATATCCTTGTTTATTGGGTCCATGATGATGCGTTCCATAGCTTTGCATATCAGACCCGTCAGGCTAATGGGCAATAGTTCCCAGGGTCTGTAGTTGATCCTCTTTTGTGGAGAGAGATGACTGTAGCAGTGTGCCATTCGGTAGGGACAAAGCCTGAGGTGAGGCTGTGATTGAATAGGGCACACAGGTGAGGTGCCAGTTCATTCTGCAGTTCATGTAGAACACAACTAGGGATATTGTCAAGTCCAACAGAAGCTGTATTCTTGGCCTTGGACAGTGCTGTTTTAACCTGTGCAGCAGCAATACTGGGTGCCTGGCAATCTACTGGTATTGTGATTGGTCCTTTGGGGGGTAAAGTTGGCACTGAATCTGTTGGCCAGTATACTGGCAATATCTATTGGCTCAGTATAGGAGGTACCATTGTGCAGTAGCGCAGAGCAAATCTGGGTATTGCTGTGGAGATTCTTCACATAACTATAGAAGGCCTTGTGGTTGTCTTTACTATCTGCTGCAATTCTGTTTTCGTAACTAGCTTTAGAGGATTTGATGAGGGATCTCAACTTTTTGTTGAGGATGATTAGAGAGTTTTTCCAGTCTTGGCACTCCACCTTATTCCACATCAGTTTCCTCCTTCTGTTGTAGAGTTTGTTTATGGCAGGGGACCATCAGATTGGCTTCCTTTTTTTGGAGGAGAATGTCTTGGTTCTATTGGGTATGGCAAGAGCCATGCATTTGTGTACGTGTTTGTACAGTGCATTGGTGTATGATTCTACAGTCATGCAACTGTTCTCCATTTCCATGGGTGCAGTGAAGTTAGCCACCTCTGTTTTTAGGAGCCCAAAGTTAGCTTTGGAGAAGTTTTTCATGGGGGGTTACTTTTTGTGGGGGAGGGGGATTTCCAAGGTGATTAGTTTGTAGTCAGATCTAACCAGGAAGGAACTGACTGTTGGTGTAGAGCAACGGTCACCCATGTTAGTAATGACCAGGTCAAGGATGTTGCTACCTCTAGTAGGGGTAAGCACGAGCTGGTCCAGGACATTGGAATTAATGAACTCCAGGAAATGTTGGGCAAGTGTATTGGTACATGAGTAATTTAGTAGTTGAAGTCGCCTAGTAAGAGGGTGTTAGGTTGGACCCTAATATTCTCCAGGGTGCTTAGGAATGTGGAGTACAAGTCTTGGGACATGGTTGGAGACCTATAGCAGGCTACAACCTGAATAGCTGTCTTACCCAATGTTAGCTCCACCTGAAGTATCTCTGATGCATTATGTTGGGCTACCAGTCTGGAGGTGTGCGCATCCTTTATGAATATGGAAACACCACCACCTTTGGAGTTTCGGTCCAAGTTCTGGGGCCGAAAGGTGTGGAATGAGTTATAGCTTGGCAGTGCAGGGGTGCTTTCTACTGCCTTGAACCAGGTCTCTGTTACAGCACAAATGTCAATGTTCTCCATTTTAAGGAGTGTTTCAAGCGAGTACATTTTGAGATTTAGACTTCTAGCGTTGAGCAAAATGACCCTAAGATTGCATTTGTTTGTAGATGTTATGGTGGTAATTTGGTCTTTGGAACACCACTGAAAAAAAGGCACTATAGGGGTGGCAAGAGCCTTGGCCAGTATCTGGAAGACCAGGGATAACAGATGCAGGCCATCTCTGGCAAAGCATCGAGGTCTGTCAATCATGTCATCTCAGGCAGACAGATACTGGATCCCCTTAGAATGACACCAGAAACTTAGCCAGCCACTCCAATGTTCCATTATTTGGTTATTTCTCACCAGTTACCATGCATACTGTTCTCTTATTTATTTCTACAGTGATTACAGATATTGAAATAACATAGCACAAACACAGATAACCATTTGCTAAACAAATTATACAGTCTCACAATGAAAACAGACTTAGCATGAGCAGTAAATTTCTCTGCCCGTGAAATTCACATTCATTGAAATGGCATGAAAACCCAGATTTATAGACAATGCATCTGGCGAGTGGAGAATTATGTTTACCTTTGGGCTGTTTTCAAAACAGACTCCTTGCACTCATTTTTAGGGCCTTGCATACAAGTATTTGTTCTTTGATTCACTTTCCTGATTGTATTGAATTATATTCCTTGTCTAAAACAGCACCACTTGTTAGAATATATTTTAAATTTGTAGTTTTAAACATTCTTTTTTTTTTCCAAAAATATTTTCTTTTACTACAACACAAAACATCTGATAACTATATATATTTATTCGTAAATTAAAGATATGTAATGCTTATTGAAAATGTACAAACAAACAATTTACACAATGTACAAAGGTGCCATTCGATTCATACATAAATTTCATATAAGTAACTTACATTATTATAAAATCTTGTACAACTTTAGTTAGATGTGGGGTAGAGTATGTAGTTCTATATTCTTTTGGAAATGCCAGTGAATCTTTTGAGATAGCTTAGGCTAGAACTGTGTTAAAGACCTGTTCTCAGATTAATAATTGTCTTATCATTTTTAAATCTTACATCAGTTAACAGTTTATGAGCTAACAGGTGTTTAATAGCCATCTTCTTGAATTCTTCCCATCTAATGGCCAGGAGATCCAGCCATTTGGATGCTAGGTACACTTTCATCAGTGAAAATACTGTTATAAGTGTATTGGTTTGATCTTTGGGTATATTTGTGGGGGGAATATGAAGAAGTGTGACTTCCCATGTCAGTGTTGCTTGTTCATAGCCTATCTTTTGTAGTTGGATCTTTAGGGAGTTCCAAAGTTTGTACACACATTTGCAGCTCCAAAATACATGTATTGGATCTGCTTCTTGCATCTTACAGTGTGAGCAGTTTGGTGAGTTGGATGTGTTAAATGTATGAAGTATTGTAGGGGTATAGTAAGCATTGTTGTAAATCATAAGTTGTGTGTATGTTAATGTTTTTAGTGGTGTTGCCTTAGAGGTTAATTCCATAGCATGGCTCATCTGTTGTTCAGTGATGGATGGGTTTGTTTTGAGCCAGTATTTCGAGAAGAGTAGAATGTTTTGATGTTTAATCCCATTTATCATTTTGTATGTGTTGGATAACATTTTTCTTCTGGATAGCATTATTTCCCATATGGATTCACAGATGTTTATATCTGTCACATTCAATTTCGTATTATGTAGGTATTTGGAACATAATTCTTTGATTTGTTTCAGGATGACTGTGCATGATTTTGACAAATTAAGCTAAGCTGTGTTCTTAACTCTGTAATTGTATAGTTATGATAAGGGTAGAGATCATGGATTCTCTTGTCTTTTAGTAAGGGGTAACTATTGAGATTTATCATTGTGTTATTAACTTTTAACTTTGGATTTTTATGTAATAGTTGAAGGGTTAGCTTTAAACATTATTTTAATAAGCAATGAAACAAAATATATGAAACAATAACTACTCATTTCAGAAAATTTCAATAAAAGGCCACTCAAGACGTCTGTCATTACATTCCACCAATATTACTAAATATGCACAATCTCTGCAGAAGTAAAATCATCTGAATTCCATATTAAAAAATCTATAACTAATGAAGAGGTCGCTACTTGCAAACAACTTTACATATCAATGTTTTATCTACAAATTCAGTGCCTGCTGGCCTTGAAGAATTAAGTGCCTATATAACATTAAAAAATTGGTTAAGTTGGTAATATTGCCATAGGAAATAACCAAGTTCATAGTCACTAGGCATCTCATACAAAGGACATACTCAGGAGTGTAGGAGCCCAATCCCCCCTTATAATGCACCAAATAATCAGCAATCATATGGGCAATGCAATATCAGCACTCCAGCTACATGGTGTGGGAGTAGAATCCACAGCCTTCTGCACCAAAGGCAATTATATTACTAACACTGCTTTCAGATTCTACAACACAGTGTGCCATTTGATAAACAAAACACAGCTACTTGCACATTGAAAACATTTACACTTTTTACTGTGTGTTAAATTTGTAGTTTTGAACATTTTTCCAGTAAGCAATGAAACAAAATATATGACCAAATAATGACAAAACTGCCCATTTTAACTATAAAAGGCCCCTCAAACTTCCTCAAACAGTATCAGTCAATAAGCACAATCTCTGCAGAAGTAAAATTCATCAGAATAATTCTACATTAAAGATATTTGTAACTAATGAAGAGGCTGTTACTGGCAAAGAACTTTACATTTCACTATTTCATCTACAAATTCAGGGCTTGCTGCCCTTGAAGAATTAATTGCTTACATTACATTAAATAAAAAATTGGGTACACTGGTATTGCAATAGAGAATGACTGAGAAACAGAAGTTCATAGTTACTAGGCATCTTAAACAAAGGAGGACACACTAATGAATGTAGAACCCCTACCCCCTCTTAAAATGCAACAAATCTGTAACTAGGGCATTACATACCATGCCTCCATACCTCTCAACCTCTTAGCACAAGAAATCTGAACAAAGCCTAAAATAATGGGGGGGGGCAAAGGACCCCAAACAGGGGAAGATTATAAATATTGCTCTTATTGACTTAGAAAGTTGCTAGAATAACAGAATTTGTCTTAGCATGCATTTTCTGAAGGAAATGAAGGCTGAAACTCAAATGTATGGCATTTAGTTATTTAAATCCTCAGTAATTTGCCAGAAAACCACAAATTGCATGCGGAATAAGCCAAAAATATGAGGCAAAAGTCTGGACACTTGACAGGTATGCATACCTCTCAACCTCTTACTGCAAGAAATCTAGACAAAGCCTAACATGATATGGATGCAATGGCAGACAAAAATAGGGATAGATTTTAAATATTGCACCTTTGTAACTTAGAAAGTTGCTAGAACAACAAGATTTGTGTTAACGTGCATTTCTGAAGAATATGAAATCTGAAAGTTCTAATATATAGGATCATAGGAGGTTACTAGGCTAATGACCCTGGGGCCCTTACAAGCCTAGCTGAGAGCTTATCCCCAAAAAGAAACCTCAGTCAGCACTTGTCACCCCTGTCAATGAGGGACACAGGTGGAATCCCTGGGACAAATCTGTGGTTTCCATCCACTCATCAAGGTTAGACTTGAAGAAGGTCAGTGAGTGACTCTGACATGTATGGGAAGTCTATTCCAGAGACAGACAGCCTCTGGGAGACAAACCTGTCTCTCCAGCAGGTTTGTTGATGTCGCATGTTAGATTCAGGCCTTCAACCTGGACTCTCAACTTGAATTGTTTTCTCTACTAATAGCTTTGTACATTATTCATAACTGCAATTTCACACATTATATAATATGCTGCTATAGTTCCCACTATTTCAATTTCTTAATGTGCTATATTAATGTCTTACAGGTTTGATGTACTCTATAAGTTTCAATTTATGTTGTTTTTTTAATATGCTATGTTACTGTATTATACTGGAGCTTTTCTCCCCGGGCCTCCACTGAAAAAGGACTCCTGTCCAGCTGGACTTTCCCGGTAAACAAATGTAAAATAAATAATAAATAATCATGAGGAGTTAGACTTATGGATATGGAGCATCTCTATTAGGGTAGGGTTCGAGAGTGCCTTGTAGGAGAGACACAGATCACCTCTGAGGAATGTGTACAATACCGAGTAGAGTGATAGTGATTTGAGCCTGTCTGCATAGGACAGGTGCTGGAGGCTATGGATTCTCTTTCTGTGGCCTTTCCAGCTGCTGCAGATGTTTGGAGAGGTACATACCAAATAGGGCATTATACTCAGTTGTTGGTCTAATGAGAGAGAAGTATAGAGAGATAATAACCTCCTTTTTCTGGATGCAGTCCCTTTACTTATGAGATGAACCAAGTGCATAAAGTCAGTGCATCCACTATTCACTACTAACCACTTTTTAAACCTCAGAAATAAGTTAATGCCCTTTACATACAATAGAGTTGGGGTATGGTGGATGACAGGAAGGGCAAAAAGCATACAAAAGCTGTAAAATTTGATGAGGAAAGCCATTGAGTGATAAATACACAGCTGTACTGAATGGCCTGGGGAGACCAAACAACAAATATGGTTACTGTTACACTGAAGGGTAAACTTAACTTAGTCATCCTATAAAGGGGACGTTAAAAATCATGAATCCATATGCTAATGATGGGACTAGATGAGTGTATCCCTGGCAGTCATGGAGAAGAGTTCTTATAGCTTTTTAAGAAAGTGATATTCTGTCTCATCATCTGGTCCATCAACATCAGAAATGCTCTCTCCACCTTTGGAAAGCATAATTAAGAAGTTTAAAGGGCTGGCTGCATACTTCCTAGTGCCAAACCAACCATTACATTTTAATCTATTGAACTAGACAAATTTTTGACTAAACCAGACTTCTGAGGACAGGCATGGTGGCAGTTCAGCATCCACCTAAGGAAAACAGTCTGGAATGTGTTGTATCATCCACGACAAAATGAATAACTAAAGATTCTTACAAGCCTGCAAAATATTAGACTAACACCACGACTAGAAAGAAAATAAGGAAGCTTAACATTAAACTGCCTAGCATGACTAGCAGTTCTCCATTCAATGAAACGGTACACACCCTAGACCCAAAATGTGGACTGTAAATACATGATATTTTTTTTCTTTAAATTTACTAAGGGTTATGACACTGTACTTTACTACCCTTACCAGTTGCTGAAAAAAGCTACATTGATCAACAAACAAAATAAATAAGGGGCTTTTTGGTGCAGACTCACTCAAGCTTTCAACCTACAATAAAGCAGGTTAAAAAACTATAACAATATTCACTTATCAGGGTATTTTTATTCAATATATCAGCACACATAGGCCTTTCGTATACTGCCACAGCCAAAGCTTGTGCTCATATGAAGTCAGAAACAGTGCTTAAAAGACACCATAGGTTAACTTTTTTGTACTTTTCTAAACATTATACCATAAACAGTGCATCATGACCTTCCATGCTGTTCCCAATAAAACACATTTTTGTTGACCAAATTTGATCTACAAAAACGCTAACATAAAACTGCTTAGCTTAAGATCATTCCTACATTAAAATGGCCTGCAAAAAGTACTGGGTGATATGACTAATTTCAGTACTCGAACAAACACGCATAAAATAAATGAAACCACGCTGCCCCTTTAAACAATATGTATATAAAATCATTATTTTAGGTAACTTCAGTTCTGTGATTTACCACAGAACTACAAATTTTATGAAGATAGTTGAGAGGTATGATTACCCGCATTTACACCAGCCATTTTTATCTTAAGAACAATCATCCACTTTAAATGGGAATCAGCAAAAGTTAAATAAAATGCGAGTTGTAGTTACATTACCCATACTTTGGGGGGGGGGGTTCAAATCGTAGCCCTCTTAATCAGCATACACTTATGCCGTGCAGCAAAAGCATTTCATAATTTGTACTATAAAATGTCTTGAACATACGTCTCAGCTACCCGAAATTTCATAAAATGTCCACATTTTTGTCTCATATGTTGGTGAAATTTTCGTCAGATTTGTGGCTTTCTGGTAAACTATTGTGTTGAATCCGTAAATAATGACAGACACTTGAGTTTCAGATTTTATATCCTGCAGAAAATGTATCCAAATGCAAAACCTATTATTCTACAACATTTTAAATTGATAAGAGCAATATTTAAAGTATGTCCCTGACTTAGGGCCTTGTCCCCCAGTTTTTGGCTTTGTCTAGAATTCTTTTGAGAGGTATGGGTGTGTTAAGGGGATAGCAGTCAATTGGTAAGTATAGCAAACAATCAGACCTGTTTATGGTACCTATATTATTAAATAATTAAATTACCACCTTCCAAAGATTTAGTATCACAAACGTCATTGGATCAGGTATCTGGAGGACTTTCCATTCTATCAAGTGTACCTCTTTCAAACCATCTGTAGACCATAGCAGTGATGTTTTAAAGCTCAGGGAATGCGAGGTGTGTGCACTCTCATAGATTCACAAACACGCAGATGCTCTCTCACATAGCAACACACATACACACATACCTACTGTCTCACGAAGCAACACACACATACCTTCTCTTTCACACAGAAACTAGTTTAAATTCCACACAGTCCTACTCTCCCATACAACATAGACATGCACTTTCTCTCTCATAAACACACACCTACTCTCTTACACAGCAACACATGTACTTTATCTCTCATACAAACAGAACAACTAATTTAAATTCCACATACACACACACACACACACACACACACACACACACACACACACACACACACACACACACACACACACACACACACACACACACACACACACACTTTCTCTCACATACAGAAACTAGGTTTAAACTATACAGACAGACACACATACACTTACTTACCTTCGTTTTAAACCAAATGGCCACACACATATAGACAGAATTAACCTCTCTGTTGAAGTGGTAGTTTAATTTCCGTGTGCACCTGTAGAATGTCTTTACATTCTCCTTAAAGGTAGTGGAGTGAAGTTTTTTTTGGTAGTTGTTGAAGCCTCCTGGCCAGCCTGCAGGTATAAAAGTGGGTGAGTTTTAATTAATTTACTTTTCTTGTTATGCATTTGCATAATAAGAAATGTAAACTAATTAAAATAAATAAATAAATGGACACAAACTGCACCCTTTATGAGACTGGCCTGTATGGCACCCTAGGCAGTTGCCTAGTTCGCCTATGCCTAAGGCCGGCCGTGTCCATGACTAGTGTGTTGGGCATGCTGTTTTGCCTTAGGGGCTTTGGTTGAGTGGCCCACTGTTAAGGAGAGTTATGTACAGTGTTCTCGGAGTTGGTATATTTAGTTAGGGGGGGTGGGGGGCAAAGCCCCCCCACTTCATTTTGGGTTAATTTTTTATTTTTTTTTGCTGCTGAGAGAATTCATTCCCTATGTTAAATCGGCCATTCCATTTTTTTAATTTTTTGATATTACCAGTTCGACGTTTAGGTATTCGCTAACTTAAACATTTGATTGGGTAATATAGACTCTGAATTACAGCTATAACACAATTTCTATTAGAGGGTTGGCTTAATGGATAAGTGTTTACCTCACAGACACAAGATACAGGGTTTGATTCTACCTTAGAAAGCATAGCTATGCTTAAGAAAGCCCCTGAAATCATTAGCCTAGTAATAGATTCATAGCAGGTTACTAGGCTACTGGTCCTAGGGCCTTTATAAGCCTAACCATGTTATGCCCTTGTTCCCTTATTGACCAAGTTGTATGGTCTGTATTTGTAGCGCCACTCTATGATCAGCACCAACTGCCCTTATCCAAGAGGGACATAGGTGACACCCCAGGGGGTAAATTTATGGTCTCCTATCCAGTTGTCTAAGTTAAGCTTAAATACGGTCATTAAGGAGGTCTGTTCTATGTGAACTTGGAGTTTGTTCCAGAGGAGTGGCACTATCTGGGAGGCATATCTGTCTCTCCAGCATGTTCTGTTAATGTCGCAGGCTAGGTTAAGATCCCTAGAGTGAGTGAATCTTGTCCCATTTGACTTGCGAATGTGCAAAATTTCCATTAGGGCAGGGTCTGAGACTGTTCTGTAGGCCAGGCACAACTCGCCTCTCAGTAGCCTATAAGATACAGAGTACAATGACAGGGCCTTCAGTTGTCCGTGTAGGTCATGTGTTGAGGCCCTGAATATTCTTGGTGAGAAATTTCTGAGGTCTCTGCAGCTGTTGCAGATGTCTAGTGAGGTACATACAGAAGGGAGCATTGTACTCTATTAGTGGTCTGATGAGGAGTCAGTACAGGGGAGTTATAACATCCTTAGCTCTGGATGCGATGCCTCGGGAAACTGTAAATTTCTGCCAGGATTGCCCCAGCTTCTCTCCTGGACATGGATATTCCTTGCTAGAAAAACCTTGGGCATAGACAGTATCTATCATCTAGTATTATATCGGGATTTAACGGCTAGGCTTGTAAGGACCCTTGGGTCATAAACCTAGTAACATCCTATGAACCTATGAGCTTATAAGACGTGCAATTTAAAAAGCCTTCCTTACCACTGTGGACACATGGTGATCAAAGTTAAGGTTGCTGTCAACCTGCATCCCAAATCTCTAACCACAGGGTTTGAGATAAGGGGGCTACCATTAATATTGTCATTTGCATGGACTTCCCCTTTGCCGAAAGAGATGATAACACATTTTTTGCATTTAGTTTAAGTCCGTGGTTTTGGCACCAATCATTCATCTGTGTAAGCCCTTTTAGTGTTATGTCAGCATCATTGAGGGACTGAATGATTGTAACCAGTTCGCAGTCACTGGCAAACTTGGTAAGCTGCAGGCCATCTATTTTCGTCTTGTGAGAAATCGATTCCAAACCGTAGGGGGGCCCAGCACAGATCCTTGTGATACACCACTGGTAGCTGGTCTGGTGGTAAAGGTAGAATCCCTAACTTTGACTGTATGTGTTCAGTCAGTGAGCAAGTTGGCTACCCATCTAGTGACATATGGGTGAGTTTCTCAATTATGCTGAATGGTGGGTTGTGTCAAAAGCCTTGGCTAAGTCAAGATAGGCTGTATGTACTGTATGCCTTCATCCAGAGCTTTGGTGACATTCTCAAAGAAGTTCACCAGGTTCAATAAGCATAATCTAAACTTATCAAAGCCAAATTGGGTCAGGTCAAAAGTTCGAAGGTTAGCTATGTCTTTGTTGATAAGGTCTGTGATGATTCTCTCCATGACCTTGCAGATTAAGTCTGGTTAGGTTTATGGGTCTATAGTTTACAGGGTTGGTTGATGGACCCCCTTTGTGTAAGGGAATTACCATTGCTATTTCCCTCCCTACTGGGACAGAGCCAGTACTTAGACTGTGGTTGAAGACAGTGCCAAGCTTTGTAATTAGGGATGCTAGTTTAGCTTCATAATTGGCTTTAGAGGACCTTACAAGATATCTAATTTGCTTTTTCAAACTGTGGAGGGTGTCCTTCCTCTGCTGAATCAGTTCATTCTTGTTCTTAGACATTAGTTTCTTCCTCTTGTTGTATAAACTAGTTATACTTGATGTCCACCAGGGTGGCTTGTTTTTTTTTTGTGAGGACCTTGTTTTGATCCATTCAAGTACAGCCAAGTCTATAATCTGCATAAGTGTTTATACATGGCATTTGTGTACACCTCTGTATAGGAGTCATTGCTGACAGTGGTAGCAGGAGAGTTGAAACTATTTATGCCATTGCTTAGGAAGCTATAGTTTGCTTTGGAGAAAATGTTCATCCTTTTTGCTCTTGGGGGGGAGGGATCAGGTATGACTGTTACTTCGAATGAGACTGATTTATGATCAGACCTTACCAGAGAGAGCAACACACAGGGGTTAGTGCAGACACCCCTTATGTTGGTGAGTGCTAGTTCTACTACATTCAAGCTCTTTGTGGGAGTGCAGACTATCTGTTCCAGAGCATTTGTATTAATAAAGTCCAGGAACCTTAGGGCGAGCGTGTTTGTTCTCATATATGACTCCCAATCGATGAAATGATAGTTGAAATCACACATGACCAAGGTGTTTGGCTGTATAGTGAGTGACTCAAGTAGGTCCAGGTAGGCAGAGAGGTCCTCGTGGTTCGTGGTGGAGGACCTATAGCTAACAATGATATGGAAGGGGGTTTACCTACAGTTAGTTGGACTTGGAGTAGCTCCAGGGAGTTGTACTATTTGACCAGTCTTGAGGTGTATTTGTCTTTAATTAAGATGGATACACCTCTGTCTTTGGCTCTTTCATGCTCATTTTGAGGTCTGAACATGTGGAAGGCATTGTAGCCGTGCATGGCTGGGGTGCTGTCTGCGGCCTTGAACCAACAGGGTCTTACATCTTTTATTCCAATAACTAGTGATGCCCTCTACAATAGCTGTTAATAATTTTGAAGGTACCTTCTATCCTGAAACATCGGCAAGACCATATGTGTAGCACACAGCTGTCTTTTAACCTGTAGACTGCAATCTTCAGTAACAGCTTTTGTTCCCTCTCATGAGAAAGACATTCAAGCTTAACTTATTCTCAGTCCCTGAATGAAAATAATAGAATCTGTCCCTTTAGAAAATGATATGCTTGTTAATGTGAACAGAATAGAAACGCCTTAAGACATTTTATATAATTCTTTAAAAAAATTAACAAAAACAAATTAATGCAAATACACTTAGTTTAGGCTTTATTCAAACTCATTTTAATATGATAATACTAATATTCTTCTAAGCTATCGAAGGCCAGCAGCAAAGCATCTTTCAATGTACAAGTTTAAATGATCATCTGGCAATAAACCTTACCTTGGCATCACACACTGCACTCTGCTGTTTTATAGCTTATACTGCACCTTCAAACTGAATTCATGTTGTGCTTTCTGTGCCTTCAATATGGAAGACAAAAACTGCATACCCTCGTCTAATCTTTGCAAGTGAATGTTCACTCTAATAGAGCCACTATATAGATTCATAGGATCATGACCTTGTACTAGGCTATCAGCTACCAGGGTCTTTATAAGCCTAGACGTGCAACCCAACCCAGTTTTGTCCTCAAGTATAATGGACACCTATATGGTGAGATATGTTAGTAAGGAGGTTATATGGGGGGGGGGGGGGGTATTTTAGTTTGGGATTAGTTAACTTACTGTTGGCCTCTGTCCAGCGACATGGTGATCAAAGATTTGTACTAGGCTGTTCACGGCAGAATACAGTTTTAAAGATTACTCTGTTAATTCAGTTTAGACAAATTACCTCCAAACAAGCTAAGAAGGAATAGCTAAGACTATATCATTGACTGCCAAGTCCTGCAAATGATTTTTGGATGGAACCATCAGAAGTGCTACTGCCTGATACATCAAATATAAAGTCTGCCTGTCTGCTGTAAATGAAAGATGAAAAGGGAACTTTATTGTGCAATGCAAACTACAAAGCATCAGAATTTGTGTGTGTTAAGCTGGCCTGATAGTTTAAGGGCAATGTATTAATCTACAGGATCAATAACCAAGATTCAGAAGTTTACCAAATTTTAAAGAGTCACGCTGCAGGCACATTAATTAAGTATCTGATGGACTGATCTCGCCCAATGAAGGGATGTTGGGATTTGCATATTTCAGCACAACTCCAAAGAGAAGTTAAGATAATTACCTAGACTGGCACAACAGGAAGACACACAAAAACAGGTAGCCTGTATCATATGTGGCAGTAAACGCAGCACAAGCTGCAAAACTTGCACTGCACTTCTTCCTTGAAGGAGATATGGTCGTAAATAAACCTATTCAGTGGCCACCAGCAGGAGAAAAGACTTTAATGAAACCTATCCAGAGGCCGTGTAATGATACCTAGTCACCTGCATTTCCACAGCTCTGACTGTGGTTGGCTGAAACAAAGGGAGGGTCAAATGTGGAGAGAAGTGAGGATGAAGGTGAGACAAGAGAATATCAAAAGCCTAGTAATGTCTGGCAGTTAGCACTCACTGTTAAGGCTCTGAGCTGTTAACAAGCTGCTTCCTGTAACCAGGGTTACAAGATATAACTCCTTCCACCTCCATTTGTCTACAGTCTGATTTTAAAAAGTCACTTAACCAGACAGCACTCCTGGGTCACCCTTGAAAAGAGACATCTGTGTCCAGCATACCTGCCAACTGTACAGATTTTCGTAGAATGTCCAGATTTTTGGCTCATATTTTTGGTATGTTCTTCATAAAATCTGAGTTTTTCTGACAAATTACTGGAATGATCTGAAGACTGAAGTCAGTAAATATTGACATAAATTTGAGTTTCAGACTTCAAATCCTTCAGAAAATGTATGTTAAAACAAATCCGGTTACTCTAGCAACTTTCTAAGCTTATAAGAGTAATATTTAAAATATGTCCCTATTTGTGGACCTTTGTCCCACCATTTGTCAGTCTTTGCCCAGATTTCTTGCACTGAGAGTTTGAGAGGTATGGTGTCCAGTGGGCTTACACAGTTAAATGTATTAAAATAATAATAATACTATTTTCCACTAAACTCAGATCAAAAGTGCATTTTATAAATAGTTCCAAGAGTCTAATTGAAAGCAGTGCAATGGAAAGCAATAACTTCCTAGTGATCTACTCCTTAGCTTTAACTCTTTCTTCAACACCTCCGCCCCCTAATACACACACACACACACACACACACACACACACACACACACACACACACACACACACACACACACACACACACACAAAAAAACATAAACAGTTTTCTGATAAAAATAACTCCTAAACAAACAGAGTAACTAAGGGGTTATGTTATGAAATTCTACAGAACTAATGCGATGATAAATTATCACAGCCTGTTTATGCACACATACATGACTGAAAACAAAACAAAATACTTTTACTGAAGGAAGGCCTTCCATAAGCTAGGGTTAAACATGGTATTTTCCCCAGTGAAGATCAATGTTCCAAGTCCAGGAAAAAAGACCATACAAAGCATTGATACAATTGTATTCATTAATGAAGTAAGCAGTAATGTCATTTGTAGTTATTCCTGCGTTTTCGACACCTCTTCTGAAGATTTAACCATCAGTGAAAACAGCCTGGACTTCAAAACTGCATCAGCGTTTTTCTAAATGTTTCATTGGTAATGGAGAGTCTTGTAAGCCTCACTCCATAATAATTTATTATGTAACTAGAGCCATCAGACATGCTTCATTATCTATTTTAGGGTGTTCACAAATATATTGCCCCAGTCATAGATCTTCACACCTATTCATTCCAGGGTCAATGTTGCTTATGATACAACAGAAAATAAAGCAAAATTCTAATGGCAAAACTATTGTATTTGTTCGGAAAAACTTCCGGGAAGAAACCATGTTGACTATCCAAATGCAGGAGATCTATGGTGAAACTATGGTGAAATACAGTCTATATGAAACACCAGCAACAGAAGACCTCCCAAATCAAAAGAAATTTTCACATAACCAGTGATCATTGTTAGCAGAAACCAAATAAATATTTTTAAAATTTTACTGCAGACCAAGAAATCTGAAGTTCCTGAATGTGAAATCAACTGAACGAAAAATCCTAAAAGTGTCAGGAAAGGTGAGTATCTTATTGCTTAATGTTACACAATAAGATTGCAAGAATTACCAGCGTTAAATGTGGATTTCTAAAATATTAAGGTGAAAAGTGAATGCTTTGAAGAGATAACTCTCCTGTAGTCCTCATGTTGGTGGGCTTCATAGTCTACTCCTTTTTCTTAATTATTCCAGTTATTAGGCTAGAGGAGCAAAGGTCAGACTGAGAAGCAATTGTTCTGGTTTCACAAAATGCAGTATTCCTATCTGCAAGGAGGTACAACCTTGGAGTTAGCGTATTTAAGTAAAATAAGTAAGAGGAAAGACTCCCCATAGGAGGGGGGGGGTTAAGGAAGACTTGGGACCACTACAAAACCTTGGAGTTGTAGGAGGGTTAGTATAATGGTTAAGGTCTTGACCTCAAAAATGCAAGGTTTGATTCTGACTTCTGGTTATTGGATAAGCTTATAATGGTCTGCAGACTGGTAGCCTAGTATGAACCTCTTGGTTTAGCAGTTCTGTACAAGGTAATGTGATTTCATTAACGTTATGCAAGTCTTGGACATGAGGTTTTTGGTTTGTTTTCTATGTGTGTTTTGGTGCAGTTTACACAAACATGGGGTATTTATATAGTAATGATTTGGGGAAAATGCATTTTTTAAATTATATTTATTGTAGTTAATGCTGCTTAATACTGTGTGTGCATTGTTCATCCTTTGTGATTTTATGGTTGACAAAACTTATTGAGGTCTGAGATATGCCATTTATATAATATCATTTGAGAGGTTTGTGATAGAACCTTTTTCTAGTCATTTCCTAATATTTCATGCAGTACTAATTCCACCTCATTTCTACTGATTGTTAGCATTGGTTCATACTTTTTCTGTCACAAAGTAGCATCCTAATTGCTGCCATACTGATATAAATTTGTTTTTCAACTAAATGTTTCCTAAATCACATTGCATTATATATCCTAACAATATGATTTCCCCTACATTTTGTATTTGGTTGTTCTGCTTTATCAATGTATGCTCTCTATTTAATATTTAAATACTTCTGTAGAGAGCATTCATTCATTTTAACCAATTTCTCTTGATTTGGTTTCCTTGTCATCTTCTAAACATATTAAGATAAGCCTTTTCTGGTTTAACTACAAAGAGTAATTAAAGGAGTTGGTTTTGTAAAACAATTTATTTTATTATTTATTTATTTATTTTACATTTGTTGACCGGGAGTGTTCGACTGAGCTAATGCCCTTTTTCAGTGGAGGCCCGGGAAGAAAAGCTCCAAAACATATGAGAATTACAAAAGTGATATTAAATAAGTGACGTATCACAATCAGTAGTTGCCAGGATTATACAATAGTATAAACATAAGTAGAATAACAAATACATCATAAAAAACAAAATGTTGACGTTTCTAAAAATAAATAAAAAATTAACTAATGTCAGTTTCAATAAGGAGAATAAAGGAAAAGTTTTGTGAGTTACATAGAAAGAAACAGAAGGTAAATAGATAAAGAGGACTAGTTTGGTTGGTTTTGGTCAGGGAGGGTTAGTGCAGTGGCTGGTCCAGTGTTTTTTAAAGTAGTCTTTGGTAGCTAGTTTAAATTTTTTAGGGTATGTAAGGTTCATTATTTCTAGTGGGAGTTTGTTCCATGCAATGGCAGGGTGGTAGCTGTATAAGTTGCACCCTGTCTTAGATTTAGGTTTATAAACAGTTAATAGGTCTTGGTTTGTACTTAGTAGTTGCCTGATAGGGGAGTAGAAGGAGATGAGGGGTGATAGTGCTGGGCAGAAAGCAGGCTGCTTTAGGATGGTATGTATGATTTGGCGCTAAGATTGGAGAAACAGGTCCAGTAATTTGAGCCAGTTCAGGTATTTTAGGGAGACACAGTGGTGAGACTTATATGTATGTTGAGCTGTAAATCTGGCTATTTTGTGATAGGTTGATTCTAGTTTGGTAAATAAGGAGGAGTTTAGATTTGTCAGTATTTAGGAACAGCATGTTAAGCAAGGTAGCAGGTAGGCATGAGAAAGAGTAACCCTAGCTTCAGGGGTGAAGAATTTGTTATTCCTGTACAGAAGTCTTAGTTTCTGGTGGGGTTTTCTGATGCAATTGTTAATGTGTAGATCAAATCTGAGTTGATCATCAATGGTAATGCCAAGCAGTTTTTTGCTAGATTCTACTGCTATAGGGGTATTGTTTAGGGATGTGATGGAAAAGATAGGTTTGATGTGGTTGACAGATTTAGGGAGAAAGAATAGCAATTTTGTTTTTTTAGGGTAGAGGATTAGTTGGTTATTTGTGAGACATGTCTCTAAAGGATGTCTGGGTAGTAGTTAGGAGTTCAGAGGGTGAGTTAGCAATAGTAATGACTGTGGAGTCATCTGCATATTGGACAATGATAGACTGAGGACAAGAGGAGTGAAGTGAGTTGATGAAAATATTAAAAAGTAAAGGTCCAATGAGTGAGTTTCTTATATCTTAATTTAATTAAAAAAACCTCTTTAGGTAAAGTATATTCCTCCTCTTATTCAGGTTTCAGCCACGTGTCAATTTTCCTGAGCTGTTAATTCAGCTGTAACAACAGAGATGCAATATTGCATCACAGTTAAGTCTGTGGCTGTAAATACTCAATAAGTTTATGACCCAAGTAAAAGTGAAAGGTGACAGAGCTGCAAATAATTTGTCATGTAAGCTTTTCCTTGGTCAGAAATCTTAGGTGTAATACATAAAATATTTGTAAGGACCAGGAAAGGAAATCTACAAACAAAGTATTTCATAGTTTCATGTAAGCCCAATGATGTACGTTTAGAGAAAACTGAACAACATAAGAATACAAACCAATACCTGAATGTAGAAGCAGCTGGGTTATGCTTCATTTACATATGAAAATGCAATATAGTATTAGGAGAAAAATGCATTTATCACTGGCTTCATCTCTCTGGATACTTCAGTCAAAGAAGAATTTATTCCCCCTCGGGGAAGGTCTCTCCACCCTGATGTGGTTTGAAGCATCTGCACCTCTTAAATTTATTTATAATAACTGCATGGTTGCAAAACCAAAAGAAATAAGAAACTCATCAGAAAAATTAAGCTGTTGTCAATTTACACTTAGAAACTGCACTGGCTATGGAAAACAGCAACTTGGAATGTTAACACTAGAGAGTTAAACTCTGCAAGATGGAATCTCAGCAAGTTATATCATGATAAGTTGGGGGGAAGCCAGAAGATACATTTTGGGATAAACAGAAGTTGTATTTAGTCCACATCTGTGCTTTAATTATTCTGTGACTTTAACATTTTACCAGTTCCTAGCAAGCAGCCATTAGCCTCTACCAAAGCATGTACACATTTATTTTGCACTGTACTACATACTAAACACATGCTTGTTGAAAACTGTTTAGTATGTAACAAACTGGTAAGCACCATGGATGGGTCTGAGGGGATGTCAATAGCACCAAGACACCAATAAGCAAATTTCCTCGGTATTAATGTAACTTAATTGTTGTTACTGGACAGCTTATAATGTTATTGAGGTATGGACTATATAATGTCAAATGCTATTGAATATATTTTTGTGGGGAGAAGTTATTGTGCTGTACCACTGACGTCTGCCCCTATTTTCAAAATAACTGAAATATATGAGATGATCCTAGCTGCAAGTACAGAATTGGCAGTATAAGTGAAAGACCAGTTTAAGGAACCCTGAACTGTGAGTAAATTGACAGTAGCTTAAAAACATAAATATTCTGAGGACAGATAAGAACCATTTGATCTACTCAGTTTGTCCAACAAACTGCTTAAACTGCAATTATGTTTATTAATACTAGTAGGGATAATGATAATACGACAGGATTATGATCAGCCCTCCAATCACAGCTGGCTTATTTGTGTTCAAGACATGCATGCCAAGAAATTCACCTCAAGAGCGAAGCTGGCAAACACATAATAAATGGTTACGACTGGTGACTTGATAATGATTCTTTGTTGTGTATGGAGCTTTAGCTACTCCATGTACTACCAGTTACAGAAATGGGAGTGTATTAGCACAAATTGTTTTACCAGCTTTGACAGCTGGTGAAAGACTTAGTGCTGTCCAACAGACAATAGGACACCTCTCCTGTTCTTTGCATAAGACTTATGGACAAATCCAAAAATTGTCAAGGGCCAAGGGATCAAAGTCAGAGACTGTGTTAAAATTGCTCTTGTTCATTTAAGGAGTTAGTAAAACAAAAGCTTTTGTATCAATATGTATTTTCTATAAAATAAGTATGAAACTCTAATGTCTGGCATTATTGACAGACTGTAATCCTCAGTGATTTACCATAAAATCAAAAAAAACATGAGACAAACTTGGGGATAATTGAAAGGCATGGACAGAGGGCAGAAATTAAGCTGTTTTACCTTCTGCCACTGTTCTTTGCCATCTGGCACTGGTCGCTGTTAGTCCTTAGTATGAGACCAGGTAGTAATACCACCTAGGGTGGGGTGCTAGCCTAGAAGCTGCTAACAAGTTTATCTTTTTCCCCAATATCAGAGTGCAGTCTCAACAATATATGCACTACATTAATGTTATGTTGTTTCTAAGTATTTTTTTCATTCCTGGTTACTCTGGGTTGTATGCATTTGCTATAATCTTTGTTTCTGTTGGTCATTTTAATAATTAGTGAGCCTGAAGGACTAAAGTTAGAAATGCTGTACCATAATTCCCATTCAGTGTGTGATGTTGTAAACATTCCAGAGAAATAGAAGCTCAGGAACCTAATTGTATAACTGGTGCTCTAACCATGCCTCAGAGTCATTGCTCATACAGCTAAGGGTTTCACATGACATCACAGAATAACATAAGGGATTGTGTGCCAGCATTTCTAAGTTCATTTCTCTGCCTATAGTGCATTCAAAATGTCACCAAAGAAATGAAAGACTTGCAGCAGGTGTATAACTCCCTAGGAAACAGGAGTAAAAAAAACGGCATATCTAGTCACTGTACGTTGCTAATTTTAGCACAGCTGTGAAGCATTAAATTTAGTGCATGTATATGCTTTAGGCTATTTCTTATAGGTAACATAATTTTCTTATGCCTGTGCAATACCGCTTTGAATTCTCTGACTGCTTTTAGGCACTTTACCTTCAGCAAAGTTACTCTACATGTTTATAATAAGTATTATCCTCTTAGCACATCACTGCCTTCAAAGTTCCAAACCTCCATTCCTCACCACTATCCAGGTTTAGCATTGAAAAATGCTTGTTGTTTTTTTATATAACAAAACAGGGTGAAACACAACAGTGACCTAAATGATTAGCATACCCACAATATTATTGAATGTTATCAGTCAGCTTCTCAGAGTTATTTAAATTAGTGTTTTGGTAGGCCTTAGGATGGAATCACTGTATTGTAAAACGGTAATGCAATATAACAGGGTAAATGGATCATTCATTTATTTTTCCATATTAGGAAGGTGTTTTGACAGAAGTTACATCATGTAGTTCTATCACATTAATATGACTCACTCTACTTCCTCCTACAAAACATAGAACAGACTGAAACTTGTGGGGTCATGTGCTGTTATTTATTTACACAAGGGTACCCACCAGGAAAGAATGAATGAAGGGGGCTTAACATGACTGTTTTAGTAGATTATTTCCAGTTACAATTTCATCCCCCTTCTTAAATTTCCCCATCACCTACAGCATGCTGTAATGGTTTATTCTGTGAGGGGTTTCAAAACTTTTGAAGGTCATTGTGGTACGTGATTTATAATAAAATATTCAGGGGAAATCACTGTGATTTTGTGAAGTCACAGCTTTAATTCACAAGTAATAAACAACTTCATGACTTCATGCTGAGGAGACAAAAGTAAAACAAAGTTGAAAATGGTATACTGTTTTTGTTAATCTGTTTTAATTTCTTCCTCCAGACCCCAGTAAAAGCAAAACTGTAGTTTTGCTGAACTGCAGAGTGTATGTGAAATAATCGCTTACTAGTGGTTTCATTTGAAATTTTAAGTGAATCACTGAGTTACTTAGACACATTTATTCATTTTGTTAAAAGGTTACTCTGTAAAATATTAACAGCAGAATCAAACATGTTGCTTTGGTATTAACTAGAAAAAAACAGTGTTGACACTACTATGGATAGTGCCACCCCCCAAACATAAGACTAGTATAAAGAAAGTAGATTACAAATAATAACCAGCCACACCAAGCCATCTTTGTCTTAATTTGTAATTATACAATAGTCATATAGAGATACTTTAAAAAGAATGGTTATGTTTTATTCTCAGTACCAGAACAATAGTGTCCTGTACAAGTATAGCTGCACTGCAGCACACATTTGACATTTTATCTAAAATCATCCATTGCACTGTACAAATACGACAGTAGGCCAGGCTATGCTGTAGCAATGTTTAGTTCCTCATGGCATGTTTTCAGAACCCCCACAAGTGGGAGGATGGCATAATGGTTAAGTTGTTTACCTTGCAGGCACAAAGTGCAGGCTTTGATTCTCACATGGGGTAATTGGCTGGCTTAAAATGGCCCAGAAGGGCAGTTAGCCTAGTACTAACCTGTGAACCTAGAAGTGCAGAAAACAAAAGTCTCTGATGGACTCCAGAAAAATGCAAAACTATTTTCAGAAAATCAAATCTTGTTCTATGAAGTTGAAACTAAAAACTGGGCTGTAGAATGAATAAACAGTAGAGGTTCTTCGGAATATTGATGCAGAATATTAAACCAATAATGTTACCAGAAATTCCAATTCATCTTCACAGCCTTATATTGTTGCCTCATCCCTACTTCAAATTTAAAAATGTACATCTCAAATGGTATCCTCTACCCACACTTAAGAAATCAAACAGATTGTTACTCTATTTTCCCTCGAAAATGATTATTTTTAGATGAGTTATCCAACCTCTGTGCAGTATGCAGATGGATGTTATTACACGCAAAACATAGCTATTTTTTGGCTTCTTTAAGCTATAACATTTCTGAAAGATGCCTAGAAAAAGTGCTCTTTTGAGAACATAATGTTTGCTTTGCTACTTCCTAGTGATAGCACCAATTTAAGAGGTTCTATGCATTTTAAAGAAAGGTTGGCCATATGCAGACTCTCTTTATGGACAGTTACTAGACGTGCACCCAGGAAACTAGATCAATTTAAATGCAAGGAGATAGGAAAGGCAGAAATGGGACAAGAACAAGCAGAGGAACGCACACAATGGTGACATGAAGAAAGAGAGATGAGAAGGAAGAAGGGCATTTTTATGGGGGGATGGAGAAGATGTCAATTTATCTCTTTGAAGAAGAGGGGAAAAGGTGATGGTAGCAAGCAGCATGTGCAGAAAGGGTGGAGGGTAGAGGGAATGCAGTGCGACAGACAGACAAACAAACAAACATAAAATTCTCACTTTCACAGTGAGCATAGCACAATAGTATGACAAAGTTATTGCCTGCCATTAGGAGTGCTTTGTATAGAATATGCAGACAGACAGAAAGATGTACTAGAGGGAAAATGAGGGCTTCCGTACACAGATCACATCCATTGCCACCAGCACAGTGCTGCATAGAGGTGTACAGTAGCAACATGCCCACTGCTGCTGTCAGTAAATTACAAGATGCAAATGGTGACAGCAAATTATCAGACAGGTATGTGGCTACCAAATGGAGGCAGAGAAATAGTTCTGAGACTTAGGGTTTGTCAAGCAATGTCATGCGCGCGCGCACACACACACACACACACACACACACACACACACACACACACACACACACCTAACCATATGTGCAACACACAGGTGTCCACATCTTGTTATGGGTCCAAGAAAATAGCAAGAGCTGGAAAAGGTCACTGCATGGGTAAAAGAGGTGTTAGTACAAGCCTTACCCATAGACAGAATTCAAAACCATGACAAGGGTAAAGCAGATATGACCTTCTCAAACTAAATATGGCAAGGAGTGGTATAGGACATGAGTACTGTGAGCAGCCATAATAGCTCATTAGTACAGGTGTATCATATAGTCACTGATAAGATAGTACATGACAACACCAAGGCACAGGACATTGTCAGGGACAAATCTTAAACAGGATGTGGACCACAAACACAGAAGTGGCCCACAAAGGTGGAACATTCTTGATAACTCTGCCTGGGACAGGTGAATGAACCATCGTACCAGATAGAGGCTTTGATGTGGGAGCTGGGCTGGTGGTGAACGTCCAAATGGTTCAAAGGGATGTGCCAGGTTAGTCCTAGCATGTGCCATTGTTGTTGTACACTGACCTACACATATGCTAGGGTTATTCATCAGACTACATATTCATATCTGTTCTCCAGGTACATCAAGGCTACAACTCCAACAACCTGCACCATAAGTTATGCATGTGCCCATATCAGCTTGAGCAAATATACGTGTCATGTGTTGGGAAGAGTAACACATAGGTTCCAGTACTGCCACCATACCTCTCAACCTTGAAACATCAAAATCTGGACAAGGCCCATGAAAAATAGCTACAACTCTGTATGCTGTTTAACATAAAATTTGCATACATAATTATATAACCATGCCACTCCCGTGGAATTGTGGGATACCAACTTTCATGCAAACTGAAGAACAGACAACCAAAATATGGCACCAGAGTCCCCCTGCAGCCATTCCAAAGTCCCATTACCTGGCTATTTTGCCCCATTTACCATAAATACTAATGTGTGCATACCGCTTTACTTCTACAATGATTATTTGGATTTTATTTTTACGCTTCACAGCACAATGGACAAACACCAATATACATCTGTTAAACAAAGCAATACTGTCTCACAATGAAAATAGACTTGGCATTAAAACTTTTCTGGCCTTGAAACTCACATTCATTAAAATAGCATTGAAACCTTCACCACATCCAAAGAAAATGCATTTGGCCAGTGGTGGATAAAGATTACCTTTGGGTTGTTTTCAAATCACTGGCCCCTTGCACACAAAACAAGAAACATACATGTTTTCTTTGATGCACCTTCCTGACTTTAGTAAATTGTATTCCATCTATAATACAGCACACTTGTTAGAGCACATTTTAAATTTATTGTTTGAACATTTTTTCAGTAGGCAATGAAACGAAATGCATGAAACAGTAATGACAAAACTGCCCAATTCAGAACATTTCCATCGTAAAAGTCTACTTCCACACACACACAATATACATATAAAAATAGAATGACAGTAGTGTAAGACATAGGCGTCTTTCACAGCTTCATACACTTATTTTCAATTTACATTTTTTTTTTGGGGGGGGGGACAAAAGGCCAAAAACCAGGGGCACATTTTAAACATTGCTTGTATAATTTTGTAAAGTTGCTAGAATAAAATGTTGTATTACCACCATGCATTTCACTGGCAAGTCTTGAACACAGGGCTCTGTGCACTACAGTCAGAGCAACATACCACTATGCCAAATCAGCAGCTTGTTTCCCAAAAGATAGGAAGACTGAAACTTAAATGGCTATCATTTAGTGAATCCAGTTCTCACGTCTCACCATAGTTCTCAACCTCTTAGCACAAAAAACCTGGACAAAGCCAATAATGGGGGAATACACCCTCAAAATAGGGACACATTTCAAATACTGATCTTATAAACTTAGAAAATTGCTAAATTATATTCCTTGTATAATACAGCACAGTTAGTTACAGCACATTTTAAATGTATTGTTTGAACATTTTTTCAGTAGGCAATGAAACAAAATGCATGAACCAGTAATGACAAAACTGCCCAATTAAGAACATTTCCATCATAAAAGTCTACTTACACACACACACACACACACACACACACACACACACACACACACACACACACACACACACACACACACACACACACACACACACACACACACACACACACACACACTATACACATAAAAATAGAATGACAGTAGTGTAAGGCATAGGCATCTTGCATAGCTTCTTGCACTCATTTTCAATTTAAGTTTTTTTTTGGGGGGGGGGACAAAAGGACAAAAAACAGGGACACATTTTAAACATTGCTTGTATATTTTTGGAAAGTTGCTAGAATAAAATGTTGTGTTACTACCATGCATTTCACTGGCAAGTCTTGAACACAGGACTCTGTGCACTACAGTCAGAGCAACATACCACTATGCCAAATCAGCAGCTGGTTTCCCAAAAGATAGGAAGATTGAAACTTAAATGGCTATCATTTAGTGAATTCAGTTCTCACATCTCACTATAGTTCTAAACCTCTTAGCACAAAAAACCTGGACAAAGCCAACAATGGGGGAATACAGCCCCAAATTAGGTACAAATTTCAAATACTGATCTTATAAACTTAGAAAATTGCTAGAATAAAAGGTTTTTGTTACCATTTATTTTCTGAAGAATATGAAGTCTGAAATTCAAATGCCTGTCATTATTCAATAAATTCAACCTTCAGTGATTTGTCACAAACATCCTGAAACCACAGTGTTTATGAGGAACAGAACAAAAAAAATTCACAAGTGGTGGTGGCTAGGGAGATTAGGCTCTTTTTACCCTATACCCAGGGTTTGAGCCTGAGTATCTCTAGCCACCAGGTGTATCATAATGGGGGTATTTTCACACACACACACACACACACACACACACACACACACACACACACACACACACCACAGCATTTGAGGTTTCCACCCATTACCTTAAACTGACAGGCTCATTCCACGTCCGTTCAAACGAAAGCAGCAGCCCCTTCCCTTAATCCAAACTGCAGAAGACTTGAATGAAAGCAGCAGCATTTGGGCATTTGAACAGAAGCCTGCTTGCAGCATTTGAACAGCCCAACCGAAAATGTGTGCAGAGCTTAATTCTGATAGGCTAGTAGTGCTGACGTCATCCCGCACGGGATGGCGTCAGCTAAAACAGAGTGAAATGTAAAAATAAAGTGGAAAAAAATCAAAAATGATGGGGTGTCACTTGGGAATTGTGGCACCCCATCATTTGGGATGGTTGGGAGGTATGACTGCCACAGGTTGGCATGGTCTGATGACATAACTGCACTGTTACCAATTCTAATATAGAAGGACATTCCCATATCCCCAACATATGAGATGATGTTGGAGGAGGCAAGCTGTACCTCCAACATCTCCTATGTTTAGCACTGGACATCGTGTCCATATTAGCCCCAGCCAAGTTACACATGAGTCACCACCATAGGCACTATCTGTCAACTGCTCTTCCTCCAGGTGGCCATCATTGCCATGATTCTAGATCATCCCCTGACAAGGGAACCACACTTGGCATCAATCAGTGGATGTAGATGTCAGTGATCTAGGCACAGATAGCCATCATAGCAGAAATGGTGAGTGTGGTGAGTGACCCGCATAAGGAAATCTAGCCATAGCTGGGACTGCAGGATGACTTGAACCACATGCAAAGTGACATACCAAACAAGAACCAAAAGCAAATACATCTGCTATAAACCATGGTAGTCTAATTAGCATCCATTGGTACATCTATAAGGATACTGGTAAATGCCCACCATGGTCATGCAAGGATCTAGATGCATGGTACAGAGTCACAAGCCAGGCTTACACAGATGACATATTCTGTTTCAGATACCACATCATTGTCATTCCTGGACATGGATGTCTCCATCCCTACACATGGGCAATTTCATGGTCATAGCTGACACTCCTGTTGCTCCACCACAGAGTCACTGCCAGGTCAATTGCTCTGGGTCCTTCAGTGCCACAACATCCTTATCTTCTGTTGGCCTATTGAGTGCAATGCCCAATGGTGGCCATCGTTGAGGTCATGGACACCATTCATCTATTGCCTCCCCAAATGGGATACATTGCGGCATTCCAACTTCCAAAGTGGTATACCATCTTTCATGTAGAATGCACCAAGCATCAATATTGCAAGGCAATATGGTACACCTGGCAAACATTCATGACTTGGAAGATCCATTTACCCCTGGAGAATATGGGGGTCTATATCAATACATCAACAGCTAAAAACACCAAACACCCTTACCTCGATACTGTTTAACCGAAAGCAGGACATGACGAATGGCCAGAACAATGATTTTTTTCCCAGGGAAAAAAAAATCACTGGGCCAAAAAAAAAAAAAAAAACAACAGAGAAAATAAAGTGAGGGGCTTTACCCAGCACACACCCCCCTACTTAAATATAGCTACTCCGAGATCGCACTACAGTGAAGGAAACGGCAAACTCCCGACAATTGCGTTCTGGCCGTTCGACATTTCCTGCTTTCGGTTAAGCAGGGTTGAGGTAACGGTGTTCAGTGTTTTTAGCTGTCAGTCTTCTGATGTAGACCCAAGAATATGACCTCTGACTCCTCCAATCAACTACCTACCTGCTTGGTTACTACATCTAACTGCCACAAACCTTGCACTTACAGTATTATTGCTGTCACCTGTCACTGCACCCCACCACATGTGTGAAAATGATGAGGACAAGCCCCCCTCACCCCCCTACTTTTATATTCTCCCTCCGAGATCGCACTACAGTGGGGAAAAGGGAATATTCCCTTATCCCCACTGTACTCCAATCTTAGCAACAGCCATTCCCTGCTGATTTCCCTTATTTTTTATCATACTTTCGCGAAAGTGCTTTTTCGGTTAAAAGCACTTTCGCTGAATGTATGATCGCCAGTTTCACTTTCGGTGAAATTGTCGTTCGTGCATAAGTATGGATCCCATATATATATATATATATATATATATATATATATATATACATATATATATATACATACAGCTGGATATAACAAGTTTACACACCCCTGTTAAAATGCCAGGTTTTTTTGATATAAAAAATGAGACCACAATAAATAATTTTAAAACTTTTCCCACATTTAATATGGCCTATAACCTGTATAATTCAATTAAAAAACAAACATATCTGTTAGGGGGAAAAATATAAAAAATGTTAAAAATGTACAATATGCTGGTTGCATAAGTGTGCACACCCTTAAACTAATACTTTGTTGTGTGTGCACACCCTTAAACTAATACTTTATTGAATCACCTTTTGATTTAATTACAGCATTCAGTCTTCTTGGGTACACACCTTCCATCAATTAAAGAGACTCTGATTAACCCCAAATAAAGTTAAGCTATCCTAGTAGGATTTTCCTGGCATTTACTCAGTTGCCTGCTACAGCAAAAGTCATGGTACGTAGAGAGCTTACAAAGCATCAAAGGGATATCATTGTTGAAAGGTATCAGTCAGAAGAAGGGTACAAAAATATTTCTACAGCATTGGATATACCATGGAGCCCAATGAAAACAGCCATAAAAAAGTTGAGAAAATATAGGACAACAGTGACATTGCAAAGAACTGGACATCTCTCCAAAACTGATGAAAAGACAAGATGAAAACTGGTGAGGGAAGCTGCCAACAGACCTACAGCAACACTGAAGGAGCTGCAGGAATTTCTGGCAAGTACTGCTTATTTACTACAACAATCAGTTGTGGCAGCAATCACCCGTATTCTCTGTATGTCTGGACTATGGGGTAGGGTTGCAAGAACAAAGCCTTTTCTTACACTGAAATACATCCAGGCCTAGCTAAAATTTGCAAAATAATACATCAAGTCTCCCAGAAACATGTGGGAAAATGTGTTATGGTCTGATGAGACCAAGGCTGAACTTTTTGGCCACAATTCCAAAAGGTACATTTGGCGCAAAAACACTTTGCATCACCAAAAGAACACCATCCCCACGGTGAAGCATGGTGGTGGCAGTATCATGCTTTGGGGTTGCTTTTCTTCAGCTGGAACTGGGGCATTAGTCAAGGTGGAGGGAATTATGGACAGTTACAAATACCAGTCATTTTTGGTCCAAAACCTTCAGGTGTCTTCTAGAAAGCTGAAGATGAAGAAGAATTTCACCTTTCAACATGGCAATGACCCCAAGCATGCATCCAAATCAACAAAAGAATGGCTTCACGAGAAGAAAATTAAAGTTTTGGAATGGCCCAACCAGAGCCCAGACCTAAATCCAATAGAAAATCTGTGGGGTGACTTGAAGACGGCTGTGCATAAGAGATGCCCTCGCAATCTGACAGATTTAGAGCACTTTTGCAAGGAAGCGTGGGCAAATATTGCCAAGTCAAGATGTGCCATGCTGATAGACTGCTACCCAAGAAGACTGAATGCTCTAATTAAATCAAAAGGTCCTTCAACAAAGTATTAGTTTAAGGGTGTGCACACACAACAAAGTATTAGTTTAAGGGTGTGCACACTTATGCAACCAGCGTATTGTATATTTTTTATTTTTTTATATTTTTTCCCCTAACAGATTTGTTTGTTTTTCAATTGAATTGTACAGGTTATAGGTCACATTAAAGATGTGAAAAGTTTTAAAATGATTTATTGTGGTCTCATTTTTTTTATATCACAAAAACCTGGCATTTTAACAGGGGTGTGTACACTTTTTATATCCACTGAAAACTCACTTGACTGAAACTCATTTCATTGAAAATTATATATGGCCTTTTCCCCACTGTAGTGTGATCCTGGAGTTAGTATATATATATATATATATATATATATATATATATATATATATATATATATATATATATATTGGGGGGGCACAGCCACCAACATTGGGGATAGTGGGGGGCATAGGCCACCACATATTATAAACATTTTAAACTATACACATTGATACTTACAAGTGCAATGAATAACTGTTTCCAGAAGAGAATATATAACTAACCTATGTGGGGGGCTGTGCCCCCCCACACACACCCCTTAATATATATAACTCCAGGATCACACTACAGTGGGGAAAAGGCATATATAACTTTCAACGAAATGAGTTTCAGTCAAATGAGTTTTCAGTGAAGTGGGCTTTCAGTGAAGTGATCCCACTGATTTCATTTTCAGTGAAGTGTATTTTCAGTCAAATAAAGTAGACCGATATATATATATATATATATATATATATATATATATATATATATATATATATATATATATATATACACACACACACACACACACACACATTATACACACATATATATATGTATATATATATATATATATATATATATATATATATATATATATATATACTGTAAGACTCCATACCTTGGAGAAAAGGGAATATTCTGAGAAATGGCAATGTCCAACTTAGTGCATGTATGTAAGTTCGGATTTTTGGTCATTCAGTCTCCTCTTTCTGTGACTCAGCAGTGGAAGTCTTGTCAATTCAAATTGTCATGTGTGTTAATGCATGCATCAGTCTTATCTTATGTTGTCCTTCCATACTTCTCAACCTGCAGTTATTAAAAATAAGTACAAATGCCCTTGACATCCAGCCAAAAATGTAGACATCTAATTAGCATACAGTTTGAATACCAGATAGCACATAACTCTTCCTGCGTCTAATAGGAATGTGGAGTACTTCTCAGAAACACGTTAAAAAAGAGTGACAAAAACGATGGACAATATACACACATTATCAGGTAGACTGTCTAAACTCTCTAGCCTTTAATGCAAAATTACCACACAAAGTCATTCATTTTTGCTTCTGAGAAAGGGAGGTATAAGATGTGTACCCTCCTTCTTTAAATGATTGGTACCATTAGTAAATTTGTCATTTACTGTGGATTCCTATGTATAAGCTTCAAAAATTATGTGTAATTAGGAGGATACAGAAAATTGTGTGATGGAGAAATCAAGCCTAAAAATAGAAACATATCTCTAAAAACAGGTGTGTGTGTGTATATATATATATATATATATATATATATATATATATATATATATATAATTTGCAGGGGTAAATCAGGCCTGAAAATAGGAATGGTCCTCTAAAATAGGAATAGTTGAGAGGTCTTTATCTTGCTCACAGTCCGTGGTTGAAAACCAGGTGCCATCTCCTTGCCAGTGCCCCAGTGTATTTCACCTGCCTCAGTTCTACCTTTGGTACCACTGCAGCCAAGTCCACTGATGAGTCATCAACAGCACCTCCACTGCTGCCACAAGTCTGTCAGGTAGAACTATGATGTTCTCATGTTGTAGCTGATTGTGCACTTCCATATTGTATAACATAGTGCACACCACAAATAACTTACTTCATGTCTCAAGTGCATACTACAGTGTGCCACCAGATGCTTCCAAGAAGTATAAACACATCTTCAGGAATCCAAATACATGTTTGAAGATGTTTATTTTAGGGGCTTCAGATTGGGGTCATTAGACATGGTTCAAGATATATCCTGCATCACCTGCAACACAAAACAATGGACATCTTGATGAGTGGCTTACTGCCTACATCCATGGAAACAGTATATCCAGGACTCTACAGCTGTCACTATATGCACCTAACAACGAGATGACCCCATGGAAAGTGACCCTTTAAGAAACACAGATAAAAGCTACATGTATTTCAGATGTGGGGATCAAGGGAACTGTCTGGACGGCACACAGACATGCTGTATAGAGTGCCCTGTGCACTGAACACCAACTGGAAGGTGATGGAAGGAAAGCTCTTCTGGTTGATATAATGGAAGCTATGTGGTGCTTGTGGGATCTTGATGGCAATACCGGTGCAATCAGTGGCCCCAAGGACTGCATGGAAATGGGCATTATTGTAGAACACCTGCATAGTGCTGGTTCTCTCCTCAGTTGTCTGATGCTCTTTCACATGCTGCAGTATCATGTCAAGAAACTGGTGTGGGATTTATGGAGAAAACACATTCTAAACTCCTAGAGTATCCCATGTTAGATTATGAAAGGACCCTATAACAAGGAAAGTTACAGCTGCACAAACCTTCACATTTACTGAGATAGGAAGTCCACCCTGATTCCATCTGTGGGCAGCACTTGTTAACTTCTAACTGCTGCATGGTGCCTCTTTCCACATGATAGTGGTTGACAATCTCCTGATCATGGAGGTGATAGTGTGTCAGCTGCTGACTGATGTGTCTGTGACATGGAGAGTGATGACATAATATTATGGACACTGGCTCCAAAAGTGGCCACTAACACATTGCTCTGCTAATGCTGATGCTACTCCTAGCATCATAATGCAAGGGAAGCTCCTGTACACTAGAAGGGCCTATAGTCTTTAGAATATGAGTGTTGCAGCTCATGTCTCCACATTTATATATTTTTGAAGCATTCTGCCATGTTTGATTTCATCATTTGCATATGGGATGGCTTTCATTATCATGCTGGCAGTCATTTGCATGTCATTATGTAGTCATTTGCATACCAGGAATACTCCACTATTTTTCTTGTGGTGCAGTCATGTTACTTGTGTCTATGAATCACCTCCCCTTCCTGCCTGTCATTGCTCATGGCTCTTTTTCACCTAACACTATGCACTCAATGTTTCTGAATACCTTGCATGTAAATTGAAATGTTCATACTTAATAAAGGTGAATAACTTAAGAAATATAACACGGTACTAGGACTGTAGAAACTGTTGATCATGCATATCTCTATAAAATAAGTCATTTTCATGTATCTTATGATTTAACTTTTTTAAAAGATGAGCAAAAAGAGATATGTCTTTTTTTCCATATTTCATATTGAATAGCTTCATAGTAAAATAAGATACCAAGATGCTGGAGCACTAAATTTGTTGACCTTACAACTGCTTGCAACATGATTGCAGATCCTTTAAGATAAGCAAAACATTCAGAATGTTTAAGGAAAGAAGAAATGCAAATATTTATTATTTATTTATTTATTTATTTATTGGCATTTGTTTACCAGGAAAGTCCACTGGGCCAGGCTAGCCCATTTTCAGTGAAGGCCCGGGGAGAAAAGCTCCAGGGAACATACACAGAGTACAAAACAAAAACAAAACAAGCTCCATGGAACGTACATAGAGCAGAAAACAAAAACAAAACAAGCTCCGGGGGAACATACATAGAGTACAAAACAAAAACAACATTAAATCACATTTTACATAAGAAGTACCTTAAAAAATAGTGAAATAAAATTACTGAAGACACATAAACTAATTGGAAAAACAATAAAGAAAAAAAATTCATATTATAAAATATGATACAAAGCACACTGCACTGGTGTTTGACAGTAGAGAATAACTTGCTGTTATACTCAACAGTAA
Organism: Protopterus annectens; assembly: GCF_019279795.1. NCBI lineage: Eukaryota > Metazoa > Chordata > Ceratodontiformes > Protopteridae > Protopterus > Protopterus annectens. The sequence goes on along the minus strand of NC_056729.1, from coordinate 1,430,659,133 downwards.
AGGAGTATATCAATTGAAACTTTATTTGATCAAGAAGTGGGAACATGGAAGTAATAAATTAGTGTGAAGGCATAGGGGTAAGGGTTTATGATGGCAAAGAGGTAATGGAATGAGAAGAGGCCATTCAAAGAAGGAGGTGCGAGGGGTTTATAAAAAGTGGATAGTCATAAATACAGGAGAACGAAGTTTGGTAAAGTAGAGGGAGAGTAGGAAAAGGGGGACAGAGGAGGAAGGTAGAGTGGTAAGGTAAAAGAGAGAGTGGAGACTAGTGAGACAGGCGTGGGGGAAGGAGTTAGAGATGAAGCATTCATTTGGGAGTTTAAAAGATAGAAAGGAAATTGTGAGTAAATGAGCTGGGAAGATTGGGTTTAGGTAATGACTGAGGAGGGAACAGAGCAGTTACAAATCCACATGGAAGAGAGGTGACTGTGCAGTGCTCTTTTGAAATTAGAAGGACTCGATTGAAGGTGTATAGACACTGGAAGATTATTCCAAATTTTGGACATTGTCCAGGAGTATAAGAACTGAACTGCAGGTAGTTTTGGTTTTTGTACTTGAAGAAAGTATAAGTGTTCAGAGCATAGGGGATGAGCTGGACTGTACAGGGTAAAGACAGAGCTGAGTGCCGGACAACCCTGAGGTTTATATATAAATTTATGAGAGACTGTGAGCTGGAGGAGGAGAAGGTAATGGATGAATTCAAGCCATTGTAGTTGATTTAGGGCAATACAATGATGAGTGGAATGCTGACTATTTATAGGAAATTTAGCAATCTTATTATAGCAAGTTTCTAATTTTGTCATTAAGGAAGACCGCAGATTAGTTAGTAAGGGAGCACCATAAGTTAGTGAAGGTAGAAGGTATGACAAAGCTAATGCTTGTTTAGAAGGGAGGGAGAGGAATTTGTTATGTCTATATAATAACCCCAGTTTTTTATGGGTTTTGTTTATGTTATTTTGAATTTGATGATTGAATTTAAGATTATCATCTATAATTACCCCCAATAGCTTAGTATGAGTAACTAATTCAATTTTAGTAGTATTAAGGGACAGAATTTCAAAGTCAGCTATATTATGGAGTAAATTTCTCTGGGGAGTGAAGATCATAAGTTTGTTTGTTTTTTTTTTTTTTTTTAGGATTTAAAGAGAGGTGATTATTGTAGAGCAAGGTTTCTGCAGTGGTAAATGCAGCCTGGGTGATTTGCTTTAGACAGTTTGAGTTGTGAGCAGAGCAGACTGTTGTGGAGTCATCTGCGTACTGGACTAGGGAGGTTTGCTGAATAGCTTGGTGGAGATTATTAATAAAAATGTTGAACAGAACAGGACCTAAAATTGAACCTTGGGGAACACCAGTAGGGTTATGAATGTAAGGGGAAATGGAGTTCTGCCATTTGACAGCATGCTCTCTATTAGAGAGGTAGCTTTTGAACCAACTAAGAGATTGAGGAGATAGGCCAATACTAGAGAGTTGGGAGAGAAGGATAGAGTGGGAGATAGTATCAAATGCTTTAGATAAGTCAAAGAAAAGGGCTGATACAATGTTACCAGAGTCTCGTCCTTTGTTTACAATATCTAAGAATGAGATTAATGCAGTGGATGTGCTATGTCTAGGATGGAAACCGTGCTGAATAGGGGAGAGAAGATCATATTTTAGAAGGTAGTCTAGTAGTTGTGTTTGAACATACTTTTCTAGAATTTTTGAGATAGGGGAGACTAAAGCTATGGGTCAGAAGTTGGAGATATCAGCTGAGGGATGACCTTTATGAAGTGGTAATGTTATAGCTTTTTTCCAGAGGCCAGGGACGTAAGATTCCTGTATGGCTATATTAAACAGAATGCTAATTGGGTAGGCCACTGAGTCTGCAGCAAGTTTGAGGTATCTGGCAGAGATATTGCCAGTGGAGTTGGAGCAGGGCTTTAGTTTTAGAAGCAGTTTTGTGATCTGGTGGGTAGGTATATGAGAGAGTGTAAAAGGTGGTGGAGGAGTCACATGTATTCTATTTGGAGAGAGAGTGTCAGTGGAAAGAGAGGGGTGAAGAGTAGAAGATGGTGAAGAAGTAGTGTTGGTGTTGGGGAGAGGATAGGAAACGATAGAGGTAATATTGGCAATAGTCTCAATAAAGAAAGAATTAAAGATACTTGCAATTTGTTATGGTGGTTTATTAGAGTGTGGACAGGGGTTTGGTTTAGTTACAGGTTAAGAAGATTGCTGATAGAGGACCAGAAAGCTTTAGGATTAATTTTTCTGTTATTTTGCTGGTTCCACAATTAGTGCTGCTTGTCTTTAGAGATAAGTTTCTTAACTTGGTTTCGGAGTTGTCTATAATGAATAAGCTTTGATGTATTTTTTGATTTAACCCAAGCTTTTCATGCTTTATCCTTGTCAGCCATAATTTGTTTGGTAGCTTTAGTTAGCCAGGGGGCATTACTAGTTTTGGTTCTTTCAGTTCTTGAAGGGATTAGACTATCTAATATTTTTTGAAAAGATGTATTAAAGTAGAGCAAAGCATCATCCAGGGGTAGAGTATTAAGGATATTCCAGTTAGAGCTTTTCAAGATTCTATTAAGGTGTTGGGGTCAAATTTAGACATGTTTTCCACTAGTTTAATATTATAAAGTAGCAAAAAATGAATGAAATATCAGTGGCAAGGCTGAAGTAAAGTCATGTAATAAAACCACACAGTAACAGGTATAAAACAGGTGAGCGCTTTCGCGCAAAGTGCTTCTTCAGACAAACATTTCAGATAACACAACCACATTATATACAATTTAAAACTGACAATTAGCCTATCAAATAAAAGCAATAATTACCTAGGCAAATCCTTGGACTTCAGCACAGGTTTTAAAGAAACCTTACCATTTAGTCCAGGTTTCTTGTCAGCCAAAAATTTTAAAATCCAATGTAACTCTCTCTCCTCTGTAAAATTCCTGAGGTCTCCTTGTACAGCAAAAGCCATGGTTCATAGAGAGCTTACAAAGCATCAAAGGGATATCATTGTTGAAAGGTATCAGTCAGGAGAAGGATACAAAAAAACTTCCACAGCATTGGATATACCATGGAACACAGTAGAGTCAGTCATCAAAAAGTTGAGAAAATATGGGTCAACAGTGACGTTGCAAAGAACTGGACATCCCTCCAAAATTGATAAAAGACAAGATGAAAACTTGTCAGGGAGGCTGCCAAGAGACCTACAGCAACACTGAAGGAGCTGCAGGAATTTCTGGCAAGTACTGGTTGTGTACTACATGTGACAACAATCTCCCTTATTCTCCATATGTCTGAACTATGCGGTAGTATTGCAAGATGGAAGCTTTTCTTACACAGAAAAACATACTGGCCCAGCTAAAATTTGCAAAACAGTACATCGAGTCTCCCAAAAGCATGTGGGAAAATGTGTTATGGTCTGATGAGACCAAGGTTGAACTTTTTAGCCACAATTCCAAAAGGTACATTTGGCGCAAAACCAAGACGTTGCATCCCTAAAAGAACACCATTCCCATGGTGAAGCATTTCGGTGGCAGTATCATGCTTTGGGATTGCTTTTCTTCAGCTGGAACTGGGTCTTTAGTCAAGGTGGAAGGAATTATGAACAGTTCCAAATACCAGTCACTTTTGGCCCAAAACCTTCAGGCGTCTGCTAAGAAAGCTGACGATGAAGAGGAATTTCACCTTTCAACACAACAATAACCCCAAGCATGCATCCAAATCAACAAAAGAATGGCTTCACCAGAAATAAATTCAAGTTTTGGAATGGCCCAGCCAGAGCCCAGACCTAAATCCAATAGAAAATCTGTGGGGTGATCTGAAGAGGGCTGTGCACAAGAGATGCACTCGCAATCTGGCAGATTTGGAGCTCTTTTGCAAGGAAGAATGGGCAAATATTGCCAAGTCAAGATGTGCAGTGCTGATAGACTCCTACCCAAGAAGACTGAATGTTGTAATAAAATCAATGGTGCTTCAACAAAGTATTAGTTTAAAGGTGTGTGCACTTATGCAATCAGTTTATTGTACATTTTTTATTTTTTTATATTTTTTCCTCTATCCGAATTGTTTTCCAATTGAATTATACAGGTTATAGGTCACATTAAAGGTGGGAAAAGTTTTGAAATGATTTATTGTGGTCTCATTTTTTATATCACAAAAAACTGGCATTTTAACAGGAGTATGTACACTTTTTATATCCACTGTATATGGAGGGGGCATGTTCTGAATTTAATCACATTGACAAAGCCTACAGAATGAACCAGTATGTGCTGCATGTTAAAATAAATGTTTTGGGAGGGTGGCCTAATGGTTAAGGTGTTTGCCTTGCAAGCACAAGGTGCAGGGTTTGAGTCTCACAAGGGATAAATGGCTAGGCTTAAAATGGCTCGCAAGGGCAGTTAGCTTAGTACTAATCTATGAACCTATGAATCTATATGTACTCTTTGGATTGTAATTGTTCTCCGTGCACTCTGTTGACCGATTGGTGAACTGCACCTGCCTTTCTTCTGTGATGTACCAATAGCCTTTTACCTCTGAAAAACAGGACGGACCTTTTTTACCATATTCAGGTTATGGGTCTCAAATGTATCTGATATGCCTCAGAATTCCTTTTCTATGTCCCTCATAAAATGTATGACTTTTATAATAGAAGATGACAGAATCATAGTAAACAATAATGACAGCTAGCACCAGTATGGACTGTTTTTTTCTTTTAATAGCACAAGCTAATTTGAACACTATTGTTCTATGAACTCTCTAGGTGAAGAATACCAGTACATAAAATGGATCCCTGATTTGGAGACTTTACCACAGGTTACAGCAGCTTGTGCCTGATTCCTGAGCTAGACGCCAAGAGCTTTATTTAGGGTCATCTGTGTAAGATTTCTTGGTTCTTGGATATGTCAGCAAAATACCCCAGTTATTCATAATAATCTGACAGATTCCTCCTATATCACTACTGTAAGTAAGGTGCATATATGTCTTATTCTTGCCCTGCATGGGGTATTTTGCTAACAGATGAAAAGATTTCTCAAGTAGTAGGAGCACAGCCTAGGTTCACATTTAAGAGAAATAAGAATTTAAAGGACGTTCTTTGTCATGAATCATGGTTGAATGTCACTAAGGGTGCCAGAATAGTAAAAAAGGGCACATATGCCTGTCAGCGATGCAAGGCTTGTTCATATTTAAAGAAGGATAATTTGTTTGTACATCCAAGAACCAAGAAATCTTATTATTTGAACACATATGCAGACTGCAGCACCCAAAATGTTATCTACTTAGTAGTATGTCAACAATGCATACTATGTGGGGAAGACCAATTGCAAACTGAAGGATAGGATCCTTAAACATATGTCAGAAGTAAGGCTATGCAACATACATAACGCACTGTATTGTCACATTCAACAGAATCATGGACATATATTTTTGTTTATGGTATTGCAAGTGATACGTAAAAATGTTAGAATGGATAATTTAAAGAATCAGACTGAATATATAGAAATGAGATAGATAATTAAACTGGGGGCTGATAAAGCACCAGGATTAAATGCTGTTGTACCTTTAAAGCCAACCCTGAAGGAAAGGAGGGCTCAATATTGAATTTGATTGGTCCTGTGATATATAAAATGGAAGGCTGTTTTTAATGTTGTACTATGATGAAGTGGTGCTGCGGTAGCGGTGCTGCGGTAGCATTGTCGCCTCACAGCAAGACATTGTCGCGTTCGATTCTCAGCTAGAGCGTCTTCTGTGTGGAGGCATGCATGAATGGGCATGCCTTCGTTGAAGGTTGTACATCAGGGCTGGTAACTCGGCACGTAAAAATCCACTACCAAACATTAGCGGACCAGAGTTCCGCTGTGGCGACCCCTAACCTGGATAAGCCGAAAGACACAACAACAACTATCTGATGAAGGGTCAACACCAGAAAGCACTTATAGAGCATTTTATTTGTTTTAATTATGATTCATTTTAATAAATATTGGATTGTTATACAGCCTGGTGGTTCCAACTTTATTTTTGCTGTTTGCTGTACTCTGAATTTGTTTGGTGGAACCTTTGATGTAAGATATCCACTTCTTTTTTCATTTAGAAACTAGACTTTTTTCTATCATATTAGGATAAGCAGGCTGGTTTAGCAGAATCACTGTTCCATAAGCTGCATGCAGAAAAAAACTTTCAGATCTTATGACAACTCCAGCTAGAACCATAAGCAGTATAGAAAAGTATATCTGTGCAGATGCGTAAGCATTAGGATCAAAACACTTTCAGTCTCGGTGATTAATAAGATATCTTTACATTTAATTCTGCTACAGGATGTATGATAATAAACTCTTTGAAGTGGTCTCTGATGACTTCACAAGCTCTTGACAATTTTTTTAATGTTTCAACATTTAAAGTTTACTCCTCTATGACCAACAGTACAGTTATCTTACCATATTCTGTTGTCCGTTTCCCTGACTACTTCAGGGTCTCATTTACTACATTGCACTTAGAATTTCATGTATTACTTTTAGTTCACTGCCAAGGTGTAGCCTGATGAAAGAATTGTTTCATGGATCAGAAAACTATTAGAGAAGCAGCAAACCCAATACTATATGGTTCCAGGTACTTGTGGAAATACCAAAGAATTTATCTGTGTTGTTTGTACTCCTTAAATAGGAGGAAACACCATTTATCTAAAAAATAGTACAGTACTTATATATTTTTTTTCTTTTATTTAAACTTTAAATCTTGCCTGTGATATAAATAGGACCTGCTGGAGAGATAGGTATGTATCCCAGAGAGTACCACATCTATGGAGCAGGCTCCCCATCTGTGTGAAGCAGAGTTCTTCCCTAACCCAATTCAAGTGCAACTTGGACGATTGGATGGAAAACTGGAAATTCTTCCTTGGTTTGGCACCTATGTCTCAAATGGACACAGGTAACCTGTAAATGGTTCTTCTCCCAGGCCCATGCTTATACTTATCAAGGGTATCAGAACTTGTCAGAAATTTAGGATGCATGGCTAGGCTTAAAAACGCCCTTGTGGTTGTTAGCCTAGTACACACCTCTGAACTAATGAACCTATAAATATAACTGAACTCTTCAAAAATACTCAGAACAGTTATTAAACAGTGTCCATGCCTCTAGCTGTGACTGTACATACTTAGCCATAATCGTAAATCTGTAAATGTATTTAGTCAGTAATCTCCACATCCTGCCTTCTACTCTCCCCAAGAGAGGTTTTACAGTAGCTGTTACACACTATCTGCTTATGTTGTCCCCTCATAAAATTTTTCTAAATATATTTCCTGCTAAAGAAGATAGGAAAGACGGAGCTGCCTTCAGTTTGGGGCACAAAGTCATCATGGGAGAATTGTACTTCATCAACTCTTGCACCGTATCTTCTGCGGTTTGCCCTTTGATACAATCTACTCAGAGTAGCTTTGCTAAAAAAAAAATATTGCTAGTTTCTGACATTTTCACACACACTCATATTGCTCAGCAAAATTTTTTTCTTATATATGAGTATTAGTCATGCTAGTATGAGTGAAACAACTACTATGATTCAAGATTGTACTTTGGTTTGTTCCATTTTAGGCTTGCATTTTTAATAGTCTTGGTCTGTACAGTATGAGCAACCAAAAACATGCTGTCATTGTCATTCTTTATAGTAAATGTTTACTGTTCAGCGCTAGTTTCCAAAAACAGAGTAAACTCTACAAACTATGGGAGTTCTCAGTTTCATGGTTATTATGATGCATCATTGTATTCCAACTATTGTCATGCGCTAATGATACTTGTTTGGGGTGAAGTAGTCCCAAAGCATCACTTTCATTGCACATAAAATGGTATGTATGTCTAGATTTTAAAGCAGGGATACGTCTGTGCATTTCTCTTAAAGATAGATGGGAATTAGATAACTACTACTTAACTATAGATGATGAAGTTTCAATAAGCCACGGTGCATGTTCTGATGTGGTAAATGGTTAAGCCTCCCGGGCACGAGTGTCTTACTAGAGAGGACATGGGAGAATGTGTGGTTAAATGACGATCTCAGTTATACTTATGTTAACTAGGTAAGCTCCCTGGGAACAACTGTCCCTTTTCAGGGGAATTACAAGAGAACTTTCTGCTCAAGTGACATTCCTAAAGTCACAGAGTGAGCAAACAGAGGTGAAAGGAATCAAACCTTATTTCCTTTAAGAAATAACTCATCAATGGCTCAAAGCCTTAATCCTATGTGCTAACCACACAGTTTTGACAACAGAGCTTGAAGGAATCAAACTAAGGCAACTACAGTGCTATCCGTTAAAAGTAGGACAATGTTATTTGCACTTTCAGAATTGAAAAAAAAAGTGCAAATAGAAGAAATATATCCTAATCCTAAAGCTGCAATATTTGGAGTATTCCCCCTTCTCCAGGGAACAGCAAACTTTAACAAAGTTAATTTTGTGGCAATTAGATATCTTCAGCAAGAGTTAAAATGAGTGCACAGACCAGAAAATGCAGGTGAAAACTATTTATGTTTATTTTTCAATGTCAACATAAGTATGGTTGCTCAGTACATGTACACACAGCTTCTTTATGCACATTCTACTCAAGCTCCAATGCATTATGGGTAAGAAGCTGACTTGCAAGCTAAACAGTTGTGATCAGTCTACTGCTGCTGATAACACGGGCCATCATGGTGACCTGGTATCATCACTTTCACCTTCTTTGAGAGAAAATTACATTTTCTTAAACGTAGAGACATTTCACATTTTGCATTGCACTGGAAATTATCAACATGCACATTTCTTTTATGCAGGTATGCAATCTAAATTTAGCAAGAATGTGCATTTGAAACACAACTATGTACTTTTGATCAATGCATACATATGTCACAAGATAACACCAGTGGCAGCTCCAGATTTCCCTTCCTGCTGGGGCAAAATAGGGGCACAGTAGCTAGCTGGTGGGCATGTAGGACATCTGAAGACCAAAAAAAAAAAAAAACAATACAGTATATAATGCAAGATAACAATTCACTCACAATCTACTCTTAAACATAAAGATCATTTCCCTATATTGCCTTATAAAAAAAACAAGTAAATGCTACATTCTATTAGTGTACATATTTTACATATCCTGGTAATAACTAATTTTGCCATGCTCAAGGATTATGTTTTGTCTAAAGTGTCAGTATGATAATATATAACAAAGCAAGTACAGTACAAAATAAGTGGGAGAATGGCAAAAAGACATTTGTACCTCGGTAAAGGAGAAAAACAACTTCATAACACAAAGTCAATAACAACAAATTGTACCTATTTTGCACTTGTCAGAGATTTAGATTTAATTTAATATGTATTTCATCTTTTACATCAAAACAATGACAGCCATTTGCTAAACAAAACAAAATGCTGTCACGTTGAAAATAGGCTTATCATGAACAACAGTAACTTTCTCTTCTTTTGAAACTCACATGGATTGAGAATGCATCTGGCAACCAAATAAAATACAACAGACCTCCTGGGATTCTTAGTCAAATAGTATATAGTGAAGCACTAATTAGCAGCAATGTGTAATGCATTTGCTAACAGCATGAGACAGCCCATTGGGCACAAATGTCCCTTTTTAGGAATAGCCCAGGAGTAATGACTGGTGAAATGACTTGGTTGGAGTCACTCAGAAAACAACATAGGCTGATGAATTAAATTGTCTACTACAGGAAGCAGCTAACTGACAGCTCATTGCCTCATTCATCTGCACTAAGTACAAGACAAACTGTTGTTGCCAAAACACAGTACATTTCCCATCTACAAAATTGTAAGCAGCAATATAAATGAAAATGTATTTTTAATTAAAATATTAACATTAAACACATAGGCTTCATGCTGTCGAAATCGTTCACAGTTAAATAATATACACAATGTTAACATTCAATAAAACAAGGAAACCAATTATCATACCCAAACAACATGGCTCGTATGATAATGCCCCTCTTTTCCACAATCAGTTCCTTCCTTTACACCATAGCTACCCTGAGATGTAAGACCAAAGGTTTATATAAACGCACACACACACACACACACACACACACACACACACACACACACACACACACACACACACACACACACACACACACACACACACACACACACACACACACACACACACACACACACACACATATAGCCACACACACAGATATGACTGCCAGTTGTAGTCCCTTTTATGACTGCATACACATCAGATGTTTGCTTGTGATCAAATGAATGAGCAACTACGCCATGACCTAGAAATGTATTTCAGCTCACTGCTGTGAGAACTATAATGTGCACCCCATGCCATCACAAGTTCCTAAATCAAGAATCAGAAGCACACCCAAAATTAGAAACATATTTAAAATAACTAAATATGCAAATATGTCTTATAGGTCCCATCACTGCATGATATTAAAACAGATAAGTTGGTTAGAATTGTTTCACTGTCTAATAGTCACACAACTAAAAACTATTCACAATCTAAATTTTCCAAACTGGAAAATGCCAAACACTAAAAAAAATCCAAACTTTAGTCTCCATCTAAGACTCTTCATTGCAATGACAAATTCTTATTGCACTCAAATAAATCAAACAATATTGCAGGTGACTCACTGTATTCCTTTCACATCTCTAAAGTTTAATAAGTCAAAGTACCGTGCTGTCATAGGGATGTTAATAACTAACATGCTGGCAACCTCCTTGCTTGTGGGCAGAGGAGGTAACAACCAAATGTAAAGCTAAAAATCCTATGGTTACTTGTGAGGGCCATGGAAGGCAGTCATGTCTTGGATTAGATGTATCATTGTGTACTTTTCTTTTGCGCAGTTCTAGTTACAGGTACCACATTAGCATCCATATTGAAGCAAATGTATTCTTCTTTTCCAGCTGTTAGGGATGAAAGTTACTTGCTAGCAAATTTTCCAGCAGGTTAGGTTTGGTCAAAGAAATAATGAAACCTGGAGACAATTCATTCTGGATAAGTTCATTTAGTGCAGTTAGACAGATGAGGGTTCATCTGCCTAACTGCACTGAATAAAGGACTGATACAGAATGAATTGTCTCCAGGTTTCTTTCTTTCTTTGACCACATGTCTAAAGTTTGGAATTCCACTCCCTTCTCAGTCACACAAAATAACAATCTAAAATCCTTCAAGCTACTATTGAAATAGCACCTAAAAGTTTCATGGCTTTGTTCATGCGCGACTCCTGGCTAATCTCCCTAAACTATCCTTATCCACACTATTACATTCTGTTCTAAAATGACTACTTGGCAAATAATCATCTATCCTGTCCTGTACCATTATGTGTCTTTGGTCACTCCTCAATTTTACATTGTTATGAAAGTTTACTTTCCCACAGTCTTAATATTATAAAAAACTATAGGTCTAAACACACATTCAGATCTACCATAAATGTTCTTATATCACTGTATTGCCTGTATCATGATTATAGTATGTTTGTATGCTGACTATTCATATTTATCTTATTAGTGTTTTTGTTTTGTCATTATTATGTGCTCAAACAGGCACTGTTTTTTTTATTTGTATGCTCAAACAATTCATTACACTATGTATGAATGTACGCCACAAATGATTCATTACACTATGTACGAATGTACACTACATATTCTCTCTCTCTCTGTCTCTCTGTATCTTGTGGAGCTTTTCTCTCAGGGTCTTCAATGAAAAAGGGCCTTCCATACCGTTAGACTTTCCCAGTTAACAAAAACAATAAATGCATAATAAATAAAGTGGTTTTATATACTTAGAAATTTGCCAGCATAGCAAGTGTTGCATTAGTAAGCATTTTCTGAGGGGTATGAAGTCTGAAATTACATGTGTGCCATTTAATGATTGCAGTCTACAACATTTTACCAGAAAGCTACAAATTTTATAAGAATCAATCCACAAATTTGACAGAAAAATAAAATCAGGGACATTTGAGAATTATACTCTCTGCACACACACACACACACACACACACACACACACACACACACACACACACACACACACACACACACACACACACACACACACACCAGTTACAGCCACATGTACCTTGACTACCACGGGTATTGCTTGAAATGAGGTGAATTAATAAATTCATAAACAATGACCGTCAAAACATTACAGAGCATCTCAAGTTATTAACTCAAGAATCAAAAACAAAGGTACAAAATTAGGAATTAATTTTAAATATTTTCCTTATTTACTAGAACAGCAAGTTTTGCATTAGCAAGCATTTTCTGAATGATACACAGTTTGAAATCCACATGCCAGGCATTATTTAGCAATTGCAATTCACAGCAGTTTGCCAGAAATCCACACATTTTACAAGGAACAGACCAAATACCCCATCATTTTTTTTGTTCAGGAATTCTGGACAAAACCAAAATAGGGGGGATGGAAACAAAGGCTCAACAAGAAACCATTTTTTAAATATTATTTATTTTATGTATTTGCTAATGAGGTTAACACCTGGACAAAGTGCCACTTTTCAGGGAGGACACAGGAGCACTGAGTCACTTGCTCAAAGTCACACAGTAGGCAGAAAGCAGAAGAATTTAAACCCTGTATGTTTGAATACAGGAAGCATTTATTTAACAGCTCAGAGCCTTAAGTGCCACACAACTCTAATTCGCTTAAAATGTTAGCAGAACAACAGGTGTTGCATAGACATGAATTTGCTGGCTATTAAGCACTATGGAACTCCATTATTTATTAATTTTATACTTATTTGTTGACTGGGTAAACCCACAAGACAAATTGTCTCTTTTCAGGGGTGATCCAGGAGCACTGTTTGGTTAAGTGACTTACTGAGAGTTACGCAGTAGACAGATGAACGTGTAAGGAATCAAACTCAGTACCCTTGGCACAGGGAACAGCACATAGCATTACTCCTCTGTGCTGGCATCCAGGTGAGTTAATAAGGAACAAAACAGGGACAGATAAAAGACAAAGTACTCTAATTCACTTAAAAAGTGAAATGAACAGCATATGCATTTATTGAACAAAAACTATGAACCTGTTATGAATGGCATTATTGAATGACTGCAATCATCAACAATTTACACAAAAAGTGCAGTTAATGAAGGTGTGGCATGTGAGTGCAGAAGGTTAAAGCTCTAAACTCCTAGTGAGCTGCCACCTGCAGTCAAGGGTATAGAGTTTGATTCTATTTCCTCCACCTACCTACTGTGTGACTTTGAGCAAATTGTTTAAGCAGTCAATGCTCATGGGTTGCCCCTTTTTAACCTGACTGTGTGACATAAACAAGTTGCATAACCAGACAGTATTCCACTGACTTGCTCTCAGTTTTGCCTAACTGATATCTTTAGTGATTTACTATTTGACTCCCTGATTTTCCTAAGCTTTTTTTGCTCTAGCCCGGCAATACTTTGTTGATAGGTCTCTTCAGGAAGGCAATGCTATAAGCACACACACTCATTGTTAAAATGGCTGCTTCAAACAGGTGAACAAGCAAGGCCGCTGCTTCTTCAAATGAGAATTACTGGAATGACTGCTGCTCACCAATTTCTAGGTTCAGTAACATCTTCTGTTAATGCAAGCACCTGCATTCTTTTCAACTCTGCTTCCACACTGGAGACTATGGAATGGCACTCCCCTTGCTGTAATATGTGTACATGGAACACCACCAGCCTTTCGCCTTATTTTAACTGTCCCATGATCATTCAGTCCATCACTAGACACATCCAAACCCAGTTTACAGGCCATATTTCTATTTAGCAAATTAGTTACACATGGGCCCAGGTGTACTTACACACAAAATTTGTATTTGTGCCATTTCCTGTCAGTTATTACAAAGAAAACTCCCCTTACATCTAAGTTTCTCAACAGGGTTACATATTTCCATATATGCAGTAAGTAACTGCAGACATTTTGAAATGCTTCTGTAAGTACCAAGTGATATTAATGTCATGTCTGCCACGGTATCTATTTTAAATTGCACTGGGCTTCCATGAACTGGAAGTATTGCATGCCATTTTTCTCCATTTCTGACTGTACAAGCACTGAGACAAACCCAGAAAGGATCTTTTGTGCACTCCTCAATTTTATTTTGTGTTCCTGCTTTCATGATCTTGTACTCACTATTTACGTGACTCTCACATTTCTACAATAAATCACTGATCTCCACAATGCCACACATTGTAAACACCAAAAAATAATCCCTGAAACACTGAAGGATGAAAAAATTAACTTTAAGTGTTTTTGCAGGGGCAAGCTGCCTTGCACCTCCCAATGTGGGGAGCAAGCCTCTCACACTCCAAACTTTGAGTTATTAACACCATTGTCGCACCAATTGAAAGAAGGGAGAAATCTCCCAAAAGAAGTAAATCACTATTGAAAATGCGTAGAGATCATACAAGCAATGATTTCCTATGAAAAACCGTGATTGATGTTGTATTCTTTGGCATCTTCTTCTTAGGTTACTGACTCAATGAATTTCACCTTGACCACCAGTACAGGAGCTCACTCATACATTTGCTTTGGCCATTGCCATACTTTTTCACTTGTTAACCACTGATTTTGTGCTTAATTTCATCCACATCTCTCACAACACAAATATCACCACTCTGTTTTTTCAGTTAATTGCATAGCCTTTTCCATTGCTAAATTTGGCTCTAGCTGCAGCTTATCAGTAAACCATATATCAAATGTGCATCTTATTTGCACATTTTTGGCAGTCCCTAATTCAAAGTGCTCCCCAACATTGTATAAATGCCTCAAAAATGCTTCAACAGATTTACCACCATATTGTACACACTTGAGAAAGTAAACCCTTTTATAATTTACATTTCCTTTTGACACAAAATCTTCACCCAGTTTTGCTATAGCAGTCCCAGATATTATGCTTACCCTTCAGAAAATATAAATGTATTATAAGTTGGCACAACTGCTATGCTGATAGCATAAAGTAAATAATTTATCTGGGTTTCTTCTACCTCTTTCAACAGGAACTAATCTGTGCAAGCCCCTGTTTCCATGCTGGCTAGTCAAATGGCTGTATGAAACTGAATGGCACTCATGGGCTAAATTTTGTTATTTTGTGAGTACTTGCTACAGCATTTCTCTTGCCAAAATGTCTTGAAACGTGCTGGTGGTGTCCTTGGCTAGATGGTGAAGTTTCCACTTCACCAGTGTATTTCCAAGTCTACTGTGGCATTGGCACATTCATTTGGCTGTTTCAATCCAAAACTCCCACGTTGACACCTTGTCGCAATAGGTTGCCTTCTACAAGTGTTAAAATGAGTGCACAAACCAGAAGATGTGAGTAAATGTTCTTTATGTTTATTTTTTCAGCTCCAACTAAGTATGGTAACTCAATACACACTCGTGTAGCTTCTTCATCTACAGCCTACTCGCATTGCAGTGCATTGTGGGTAAGACGCCCCCTTACAGGCTGAATAGAAATAATTAGTTCATTGTTGATAGCAAATATCATAATGGTCATCTGGCATCACCACAGTGTATAAAAGTAGTAGAGGGGCACAGCGACCTCACAACCATGCATTTGAAGGTACAGGGGATGTAGCTATCTCTGACAAATAAGTCTAACAAGTTTGTTTTGCAATTCATGGATTTTTGTGCAAACCACAGCTTAATTTCCATAGTGTCAAGATTCACAGTAACAGGTCTTGCACTTCTGATTGGGGATTACAGGATGATAGTCATTTGCTGTCAAATGTTCATAATGAATGCTGGCAGTAATTAAAGTACAGTAATGGCAATATTTGTGCATTTTCCAGCAGAATTCCTTTGATGATATACAATTCCACCAGGTGGCACATGGTGCTTTGCAGATTGTTTCTAGGTTACCCTTAAACTTGTTATAAGATAGTCTGTTATTGCATCTCTACATCCATTCACTTATTTATATACAAATAAACTGTACACAGTAGCACCACTGCTTGCCTTCACCTATTCTCAGGCTGATAATGATGGGGAAATATGAAAAAAGAAAAGCATATCAGGAAATATAAAACATGCAGTCATGCATTCCACAAATGAATATGAATCAAAAACATGTCCGAGTGGCATTTTGCAGATGTTTTCAACATCATGTAGTAGGAAGCTACCTCTGACAAGTCATAAGCATTTGTCCTGTTTTCCTGTCCAACTGATCCAATACTTTTTGGGCCAGTCAGTCTTACCACAACTGTGAGTTAGAACAGGAACATCAAATTGGTTTAAAGCTGGGATTTACTCCTAGATGTCAAGGCTGTTTTCAATATTACTTTTAGTCTTCTGAAGAATTCCTTACTGAGTTTTATTTGCATTTGTTCATGTTTTATTGCTGATCCGTCATCAGTTCCCAAATATTTATATACTCCCTTCTGCTCAAGCTTCTTCATATCACATTTCTGTCCCAGACTGATACTGCAACTTTCCTTCTTCAAACATTGCATTTGCATATTTATCAAGACCACATTATATTATTATATCATCTGAGAAACATTTAACCACTTGTAGTTGTGCTTTCAACTCCTCATCTGTTGAATTATACAGTTTTAAATCATCCACAAAAAGTAAAAGAAAAGTCTTTAAGCAAGGTTGGTTTCTGGAACCCAAGTTGTAAACATGACCTAATCTGTTAATAACGTAAACAGTAATGGGTTAAGGGCAAGACAAACAGCAGCAGTGGCAAAGAGTCACCCTGGAATATCTCCCTTTGAATTTGTATCCCTGAGATAATAATTTACCCTTTGTCATGGCTTAAGTGTAAAGTGGTTTGCCACTGTTTCATGGTCACTGTAATGTAACTGATCAATGTAGGGTGTATCTTACACAGCTATAACCATTCCTTTATCCATGAATGTGGGATGCTGTCTAATACTTTGTTGTAATATATTCATGCCATACTTAGATTCTTCCCCGTTTTACAATTCTCTATTATGGCATTATTTAGCAACAAATGATCCTTTGTTCATAGGTTAGTACTAGACTAACTGCCCTTGCGAGCCATTGTAAGCCGAGCCAATTATCCCTTGTGAGACTCAAACCCTGCACCTTGTGTTTGTAAGACAAACACCTTAACCATTAGGCCACCCTCCCAACCATATGCCTTTCATATGTTACCCTTTTGTTCTATTGCCATAACTGATTTTTTTTTCTAAATGACTGTAAACTGTCTATATCAGTACTGTCAATGTGGAGCTTTTCTCCCCGGGCCTCCGCTGAAAATGGACATGTATCCAGACGGACTATCCCGGTCAACAAATGTAAAATAAAATAAATAAATAAATAAAATAAATATCAGTTCCAGTATATAATTTGTACATCGTTGGAAGGCAAGTTATTGGTCTATAGCTTTTAGGATGGTTTGCAAGTTCACTCTTAAGGAGGAGTATTTTTCCTGTTGTTCACCAGGCTGGTATCTGTTTGAGATGTGCATACAGGGCTAAATCTTTTTGTAAAGATGTTAATACTTTTAGCCAAAAGTTAGGGACTGCATCCAAGCCTGGGGTTTTCCATTTAGGAGTTTTTCTTAATTTTGTTTCAATTTCTCTGTCTGTTACTTCATCCTGTTTCATATCTTGTACATTTGAACTCCTGACTGCTTCTTTTAAATTTTTCTTTCATTTCAGCATTTTTGCTATGATCCACAGAGTTTTCATAAATATTTCTCCAAAATGTGTCTATTTCTTCCTTTTTTGGTGGTGTTTCTATTCCTTTTGCTTTGTTTCCCAGTTCTCTATTTTTTTTGTTATCAATGAATTACTTATTTTGTACTTTTCCTTTATATTTATCTCCATATCTTCTAAATTTATCTGCCTGCTCTGACATCTTTAGTTTATTATTAGCATTAATGTATTATAGATCCTGGTATGTTCTGATACTATGCATTGCTTTTACCACTTCTATCTTTTTAAATAGTTTTGTTGCTCTATTTCCTCCTGTATATTCTTCTAACAGTGACACTTCTTGTTTTAATTGCTTTATAGTTTTCTCTATTTGATGCTTCCATGAAGGAATTTTATTGCTTCCCTTCCTTGTCCTTCTTGCTGTATATTTTTGTGGTAAGACTTTATCTGTTATTAATTTATCTGCACAACAATATCTCCTGTTTACTTCTGTTATATCACATGAATTCCTGTTAATAGTTTTGATTGCTGTGTTCAGCTTTTTTATCAGACTTCTAACATTTTGAGTCTTATTTACTTTCTGTAATTTCTTTTTTTCATCAGTCTTAATATGTCTATCCATCACTGCTAAATCAAGCAACTCTTCCCTTAGACCATTTTCTTCTAAACTAAGAGTACATTGTTTGCTCTCTGTTTCCCGTGGGCATTCAACAGAAAGTTCCAGAATATCTTCCTGTGACACAATCTCGTCAGCTGCATCCTGCATCACCTGCTGCTCCTTTATATCGGAACTCATTGGCCCATCACTGCACAATATTGTCTGCATCAGAGTTATCACTGGTTCCTGCTCCTTGCTTGCTGTGAAGCTCCAACTGAACATTTGCACTGCTTTCCTACTTCAGGGCATCATCATATGACAAGTCATTAGATGCCTCTTTTTCCACCAGTTTCTCCTTAGTTTGAGGACTCTGTTCCATCATGTGCTGATATTACCTGTGTTAGCTTTTCCACACTAAATCCATCACTTTGCAAGTAATCCACAACTTCAGTTTCTATTTCTTTAACTTATCCATTACTAATCCTCTTTTCTGCCCCCCCCCCCTTTTTTTCTTGTATTGTGAAACTTTCCATATCCGGGTACCTTTGTCTGTATTTTTCTTCAAATATCTTTGGTGCTGTTTTTTTGTATTGGTTAGTTTTGCTTTCTCCTGTGCAGAAATTTTGAACCATATTAAATGGCTTTTTCTTTTTCGTGTCCATATTTCTTCTTCATATGTCTCCAGCTTCACCTGTTTCTCCTTAATTTGGAGACTCATTGTTCTATCATGCTGTGACATTACCTGTGTTGGATTTTCTACACTAAATCCTTCAATCTGCAGGTAATCTACAATTTCAGTTTATATAACTTCTACCTTACCTATCTTCTGTTCTACATTCCCCCTTCTTTTCTTATTTTTATATTGTGAAATTTTCTATATCTGGGTGCCTTTGCCTGTATTTCTCTTCAATTATCTTTGAGGTTGCTTTTTGTTGTATCAATTAGTTTGGCTTTCTCCACTGATTAAACATTTCACCATATCAGATCTCTTTTTCTTTCCCATGTCCATATCTTTTTTTATACATTTCAAAAATCTCTGGATTTTGTTTTTTATGTTTTCATATTTCCTCTGTCATTTGATTTTCCAGACAGCCCAAAGTTTCTTTGTCTGTCTAATGTTTTTTCATGAATCTGCTGTATTAATGAATGCAAATTTGCATTTGAAGCTTTTAACAGTTTCTCTTGTACATGTATTTCTCTCTCTATTTTAATTTCTCCAAATCTTTTGCGTTTCTAATACCATGGCTGAAATGGACCCCATCCCTAAGCCAAAGTACAATTAAAGTTCATGAAATTAGTATTGTTTCAATCTTTGATGTCAGCCAAAAGTGCTCTTCATAGCACTCACAATGTGCCCAGTAATAACTCCTTCTGCAATTCGTACGGGGTTACATGTATTGGTAACATATCTAAATACGATTATAGATTCTTTTTTATAAGACCTGTTGCTCCTATTACTATTGGAACTCTCTGGGTATCTTTCTTCCACATTGCTCTCATTTCTGCCTGCAGATCTTGATATTTTTATGACTTTGTGTCTTTCTGTACCCAAGACACTGTAGTCACTGGGTGTGGCGATTTAAGTGATCAATGCTACTTTTCTCTTCTTTTCATGGATCACTATATCCAGTTTTCTAGTATCTGTCTTTTGAACTGTTGGTAATGGGTGATCTTTCAGTATACAGTACTCTCTCCACAGTGAAGGAGAAAATGTGATTGAGGAGGAAATATGAGGGACAAATGCCAACTCTTTTTAGCAGGAAGGTGTAGGTCTGGTAGTGACCTTAGATTAAAAAAAAAAACATTAAGATGGTAATAAATATTTCTAGAACAACATGACCACGATGTGGGCAATAAAGTATTATTGTCAGGTGGCCATGAAAATATTGATTTATACAATATCATAAACATTTGGTAACAACAATTGTACAAAGAGATCCAACCAAATGTTGTTATTATTATCTTAGGTAATTTTCAGCTGGCTGTAGCCCAGCCTACTGACAATTCACTTTGCAGCTTGATTACAACAGTTCCATAACCACTAGCCAGCCAGCTTAGACATATAAATCTCAGCTATGATTTTTTTTTAATTTATTTTTTAACCAGATAAGTGATCTGGTCATTATGGTCAACTAACTATGCCACGGGCCATATGGACAAGGATAAATGCCATATAGAGGGCCACTTCAGAGTAGCCAATTAACCAACTTGTTTTGGGGAAAGTGGGCGTAGCCAGAGAAAACTCATGCAGACACAGAGGGAACATGTAAGCTGCATATGAGCAGTGACCATCAGGATTGAAGTAATCATACAATGCTGGGCTATAAATAGTATTTTAAACTGAAAATTGTAGCAAAATTAATAATATCTGACAAGTTATTTTCTCAAGAGGTTACATTTGGAAAACTAGATCCCATTTCAAAGAGCATCCAAGTAATTTAACTGCATAAGCCACCATTGAAGGGTCATCAAATGGGCCCTGTTCATGTTCCCTCATTCTTCCTGTTGACACTACTGAGTCTAAAGCAGCCACTAACAGCAATGGAAGACATATTTCCATTAATTCTAAACTGCATTCCAAAGTAGGGAAATGCATCTTTTATCTATAAAAGATGGAAAAATATCAAGCATTATTAAAAACACTTCCTTAAAGATAGTTGCTAAGAAATAATACCTGCTTAAGTCTCAGGCTTGTAATTTCTCTGTTTCTAAGAGATAATACACTTTTAAGTCTGGCTTATAATTTCTTTAAGTTCATTTCTCATTATTAGATCATCGGAATTAAAAGGCAAGTGAGTCCAGAGTCCAAAAGTTATTTTAGTAAGTATAGAAAATGTGCCAGACACAGTTTTGAAAGGGTAGTTCTCAAAGGGAACCCTTAACTGAGGACCCCTTTTGTGCTGTTTTCCTCCATACTCCCAAGCTCTATGCATGGTGCATTCAAGTTCTACACATATACTTAATAATGCCTGTGCATTCTGCATTTGTGATGGACACAAAATAATTGCATTCAGCCTATGTTTTGTGTCAAGAATAAAACAAACCTGTGTTCTTTATCTTCTAGGAAATGACAGTGGACCACCCTCATCTCACCCCACGACAGTCTGACTGGTTCTTAGAGTCCTTTCTCCACTTGAATGGTTACATTGGTTCTGTACCAGATGACATCTATATTTTGCAGCTACATTTAAGAGTTAATGATCTTTTCAAGTGCACCTAAACATTTTCGAAAGACCTTCTGTGGTTGAAATTTATCTAATGGTGTTTCATTTTGTTTTTCATATTTTGTCTCTTAATGCATACAACAGCTGTCTCCATGTTTTTTAGCCTCTTATACTTTTCATTTAAGCAGCACTTAAGATTTTCTTTCTAGGTTTGTTTAAAATTATGATTTCATAGAATTGTAGAAAAAAAGCCCTCAGTTTAAGATTGTTTACAAAACAAACACTGGCAGTCCCTTTTACTGAGAGCTATCACCATCCATTTCCTATTCAGCAATTATGTGTTTGATGCCTTGAAGCTTTTTACTGCAAAGATTAATGAACCTATGAGAAAGCAAGATCTCCTTAAACTGATTGGTAACATTCCAGCCCAAAAAATAGCATGCCTCACAGAGAAACTAAATGTTTCTGTTGTACCTACTTCTTCTGTCAGAGGCTAATTAGAAAGTTAGCAAAAATTGTTAAATGATTACCTTAGTAGGGATAAATATTGTAGTTTCATCTGTGTGTGTTATGGGCTTTGAGGCAGTGCAAGCTTTCATCTATAAAAACAATTCTATTTATGTTTCTGAAAAAGAGTCAAGACAATTAGATTTGAGTCATTCATACCTCCAGCATCAGTTGCATTGTTTACTCCTTCACTCCTGAAGTTGTGTAGGTTGCCTTGTCCTATTCAGGCCTACAGCTCTTGAAAGGCTGACCATAGACAATGTTATTATTTCCATGCCAAGGGGGTACACCTTGTTATATGGTGCTGACACCAGGTTTGATGAGTGAAATAGATGGCCCAATTGGTGCTGGAAGGGCTAGATTATCAGTTTTATAAGCACCAAAGGCAAACCACACTGATGTATTAATCATTAACATAAACTTTATTCATTTTTTGGTATTCAGTACTGCTCAACTCAGCACTTCCAGAATCTCTCATGCTAATCTATATTTGTCAGGGGCTGGGTAACCAGCACAGTCCTTCTTTTGTCAGCGTGCATGAGTTGTGAATCAGAACTGAAACATGCAGGTCTGAGAAGGACACAGATCATTCTTTGGTCAGTTTTGGTATCAGTAGCTCATGTCCCACTATAGGAATTCGAAGGTTGAGATGACCAGGATATGTGAGTGATGGTTTTATCTTTGTTCCAGGGATGAATGAACTGAGGTGTTACCTCTTCTTTGCATTATCTGCTTGACCATTGCTGACTGATTTACATTACTTTAATAACAGTAAATCAGTGGCCTTGAAAACTGCCATAATTATAAACCTGCATTAAAGTTGTTACACGCAACATAATAAATTTGCTCCACAACAATTAATTTCAGATGAACATTTGAACCATGTCATTACTTTTGAGGACAAGGAAATTTGAGTAAAAAACATATGTTGAAAGTTTACAGCAAAATACTGAAGCCATCAAAGCTGTAACTTTAGCTATAAGCTTTAACTTCATGACATGATTGATACAGACTTGCATCTTTGACAGTGCAACATTTAAACCTAAAACTTAAAATTATAGAAACTGTTTCAGATAACCACATGGAGGCTGTTATTTTAAAATTCTGAAGAAAACTATTTTTACAGCAATAAAAGAAAGTTCTTCTGCAAAATCATTGAAAAGCAATGGACAGTTTTGCTTTTGCTCTTGATAAACGACTCTTGAAACGGTATGTGTGTGTGTGTGTGTGTGTGTGTGTGTGTGTGTGTGTGTGTGTGTGTGTGTGTGCGCGCGTGTATGTGTGTATATGTATGTGTGCAGGGAATCCTAAAAATCATTAAAGGCATACAATTGTATTAAATCTCATCATGCTGGCACATGTCAGCATTATGAACTGAAATTTAAAATTCTAACATTTCTTGACAGCCTTACCAAAAAGGTTTGCTTCTAGACTCCCCTGCAGCTGCTCCTGCAGTTTACTGCAAATAAGTACCAGGGCCTTTCTGTCATGATTAGAAGGCTTAAGATGTCTTATGGGAGATGCATGCGACATAGCTTGTTAACCAACAGTGGAAATAATGATTACACTCTTCTCAGATAAATAACAGTGTTTTCATATAATAAATAAATAACTTTAATTAAATAATAAAGAAAACTGTGAAAAACAGTTTAAAATATATGTAGGTTGACACACTAGAGAAATAAAAGTCTATAAAATAGCATACATACAGAAAAAATCTAAGTTCCAGATACTTAGGTTCCCTGACTATAGCTTACAAAAGAATTAGTATCTCTAACTATCGTAACTTAAATAAACTGATAGTTAATACTCACAGAATGGTTCATTGTAAACAAGACAGCATCATCTTCATATGCATCATTGCACAGCACACACAGTTATTTACAATATTTTTCCAAAACTCCCAATGTCCATCACATGCAACATTGTCTTGTTTGCCTGGACAAAACAAGTGACCAGACCAGTTTTTATTCACCATAACAATAATGATTGCCAATACAAATGCAAGTAAGCTTCCTGTTCTTGATTTTTACCCTGATGTGGCTTAGTGATATGCAAGTCATTCAGTCCATTAGTCCATCTGAAAAAAAGTCAGTTCTTATATTTCATCATTTTTTGTTACAGTCACTGGAGAGGACAATGTCTGAAGATCCAACACACTTTAAAAGACATTCCCTGTTCTTTTATATTCAAAAATACAAAAGCACACATTCCTAAGCCATGAGGAAAAACACACTGATTTTAGATGAACAACAGAGAAGAAAAAGAAAAAATGCATTACATTCTTAACTGTTTACTTTAGCTTGACTTTAAACATGACTCTTAAAATTTGACAGTCCTCCAAAATCAGATGGCATTCACCCCTTGTTCATCTACTACTGCACAGATGACATCACAACACCTCCCCAGTATATATCAATCTATGCCTAACACAAAACACCATGCAGACATATGTCTAATCCCAAAACAACCAAACCTGACCAAACTCTCATGCATATCATGAAACTGCCACAGGATCTTGCTTGCATCATGCTCCTACTATATACTCATATCTTTCAGATGAAAACACATCAGTCCAAGGCAGTTGAATAAGGTAAACACATTTTTAATTTAGTGCTTTGCAGGAGGTTGGCATAATGATTAAGGTCTTTACTTTACCGACAGAAGGTGCAAGAGTTTGCTTCTCATATGGGCTAATCAGCTAGGCTTAAAATGGACCACAATGGCAGGTAGCCTAGTACTAATCTATGAACATATAAACAATCCTACACTTCTTCAGAATGAAACCCACTGAAAATAGCATGACATTTATATGCTAGAAAAAGTTACAACACCTAGTAAGAACATCACACGATCAAATGCATTTAGATACATTTAAAGATAAAGTGACTAAAAACATAATTGTTTTAAAATACAATGATTAAAAACCTCATTTATAAACTTTTCTAGTACTTAAATATCGTGGTTTTCAGTAGGTTTCATAAATGTCTTTTTGCCTTATTCTACTGCCTTGGACAGTCATGAGTTTATGTGGATTTGTATCTATTACACGTCTGATGTTGGTTTGGTTTTTGGTATGTTTCTGAATTCATACTACGCTGATCAGATAAATTCATCATAGCTTTGCATAAAAAGCTTAAATAAGACTTCCTCTAGCTGATTCACTGAATTAGTAACAATAAACTTGTACTCATTTTATTCAAAACCAAAACCATGCTCTTCTGGACAAAACACAAGCTAAGCAAAGCTACCTCCATGCTGCTAATCACTTACCACAATATGCCACTATCAAAAACACTAACTCATTTAATACCTGGGATTCTGGATAGATTATTCTCTATTCTCTTGGCTTCCTTTTTTTGGAGGATAGCGTCTTGGTTCTGTTTGGGATAGCACGATCCATGCACTTGTGTAAGTGCTTATGGAATGCATTTGTGTAGGATTCAGCAGTCGTAACTGTATTGCCCATCTGCATGGGTGTCATGAAGTTCACCACTTCTGTTTTAAGAAGCATGAAGTTGGCTTTGGAGAAATTTTTTACCGTGGTTTCCTTAATGGTGGGTGGGGGCGGGATGTGGATATCTAGGGTGATTAGCTTATGGTCGGATCTGACCAACAAGGAATTGACTTCAGGTGTGGCACACTGGTCGCTCATGTTGGTAATGACTAGGTCTAGGATATTGTTGCCCCTGGTGGCATGTGGATAAGTGGATCCAGGGCATTGGAATTTATGAATTCCAGAAAGTGTTGAGTGAAGGAGTTGGTACATGAGTAGTTTTCCCAGTTAATGGTGGGGTAGTTTAAATCACCCATTATTAGGGTG
The DNA here is from genome assembly GCF_019279795.1 of Protopterus annectens. Lineage (NCBI taxonomy): Eukaryota > Metazoa > Chordata > Ceratodontiformes > Protopteridae > Protopterus > Protopterus annectens. The sequence continues at coordinate 1,430,633,439 of NC_056729.1, read as the reverse complement.
TTTGGTTGAACCCTAATATTTTCCAGTATATCAAGAAAAGAGGAGTGGGAATCATGGGGCATGGTGGGGGATCTGTAGCATGCTAAAATTTGGATTGCAGTTTTGCCCAGAGTTAGTTGCACTTGGATATCCTTGGATGCATTATGCTGCACAACTAACCTGGAGGTGTGGATATCCTTAATGAATATGGACACACCTCCGCCTTTGGTGTTCTGGTCCAGGTTAGATGGCCGAAACGTGTGGTATGAGTCATAGGCTGGTAATGCAGGGGTGCTCTCTAGAGCTTTGAACCAAGTTTCAGTCACTGCACAGATATTGATGTTCTCCATTTTAAGAAGTGCCTTGAGTGAGTGCATTTTGAGATTTAGACTTCTAGTATTGAGTAGCATTACCCTCAGTTTTTGCTTGCCCTGTTCCTGTTACAGTGGTGAATTTTTCATTTGAACCTTGCCTAAAAAAGGCACTATAGGTGTGGCAAGAGCCTTAGCCAGTATCCGGAATCCCAGGGGTGACAGGTGCAGGCCATCTCTTGCAAAGCATCATGGTCTGTTGACCATGTTGTCCCAGGCAGACAGATACTGGATCTCCTTAGAATGACACCGGAAGCTTAGCCAATTGTTGAAGTCAATCATTTTGTCCTTGTTCTGCGGTATCATTCTGGGTGATGGCAGGATGCTACTCAGGGCTAGGGTCATACTTGCCTGGGCTACAGGATCAGAGAGCTCTTCCGTGTCTCTTTTCATGTAGTCCAGGAAGGTACGTCTCAGGTCGTTCACACCAATAAGGACAATGACAGAGTCATATTTGTACTTGTTGTGGAGTGACCTGAATGCATGGGTTATGTGGCAGATCCTGGCACCTGACAGGCAGCTGACAGTAACCTTCACTTTGTTTAGCCTGGTGAGTGGGACATCAGTGTGCCTGACTATAGAGTCACCTATGACTAGTGTGTTGGGTATGTTAGTTTGCCTTATGGGCTGTGGTTTATTGGCATACTGAGTCTGTGGGCTATGTGTCATTTGCGTTGTATTGAGGGGTGGATGTTGCTTGTGTTTCTGCTTTGGAGGTTTCTGTTGCTTGAGCAGATTATTATTGAGAGCCTCAGTGAATGTTTTTGTGTTTCTATGTGTGGATTTTGGTGGTGTAGGTTTAGTGGGATCATGTGATGAGTGAGGTGTGGTGCAAGTGTTTACCTTCTTTTCTTGACTGTCAAGTTCAGTCTTGGTTAGAGAGAGCTTTACCTCCAGTTTGGCTAGATAAGTGCATCTCTCACATGTTGTGGTGTTGGGTGGTAGGAGGAGAGGGTTGTCTGTGTACAGGAGGCAATTTCTACATTGCCTCAAGATGCCTAGATTCATCAGATAGACAAGAGAGAACACTGGGAGCTGACTCTTGGACATGCCTTAATAAAAAAATTACTTTCCTGTAGACAAGTGAGGAAAGTGTGTATAAGAGCTGTTTTTCTCTAAGCAAGTGAGGAAAGTAAGTACAAAAACTGTTTTCCTCTAGGTAAAGAGGAAGGTTGAGTGTTGTAGTAATTTGTAGCTTATTTAGTGCTAACAACAAGTTCTGAATAAGTGCTGAGCATGAATAAGCAAATCCAAATGCTAAAACTAAGAATCTGTACCTGGATCTTGTGGTAGATAGGCTACCTAGTGCTCAACACTCCCACTAATAAACTAGAAGGCTTCCCTCTAACACAGAAAGCCTTGGGGGGGGCTCAGAAGCTTACAAATAGTCCTGGATACAGCAAATCTGTATCTGGACTAGACTAGTTACAGGAAAGGTGGAAACAAGTGCAAACGCAGGCTTTTAAACCAGAAAGTTGAAAGAGATAGAAAACTACCAAACGGCCAATAAACTACAATTTCTGGGTCAGAAGCCACTCTTGTGGTAGATAGGCTACCTAGTGCTTACCACTCCCACTGATAAGCTATAAGACTTCCTTCCAACACAGAAAGGGTTGGGGGGCTCCGAAGCTTGCAAACAGTCCTGGATACAGCAAATCTGTATCTGGACTAGACTAGTTACAGGAAAGGTGGGAAACAAACGCAAATGCAGGCTTTTAAACCAGAAAGTTGAAAGAGATGGAAAAATTGCCCAAATGGCCAGTAAACTACAATTTCTGGGTCAGAAACCACTCTTGTGGTAGATAGACTACCTAGTGCCTACCACTCCCACTGATAAGCTAGAAGGTTTCCCTCCAACACAGAAAGGCTTTGGGGGCTCAGAAGCTTACAAACAGTCCTGGTTACAGCAAATCTGTATCTGGACTAAACTAGTTACAGGAAAGGCAGGAATCAAGCTTAGAATTTTTTTTTTGGAAAGTGGAAAGGGAGAAAGGAGAAACAGAAGAAAATTCAAAGTTAAGGACCTAAGTGGCTTGCCCTTCACAAATGTTCTCTCTGTATTAGGTAGAGTGAGCTAGTGACACTAGACTGGAATAGAGTTGGGATAGAGATGAACAGATGGGACTAGTAGTAGTTAGTAGTAGTAGTAGTAGTTCTGAAGTCAAAATATGATCTCACTGTACTCGGTTGAGTGAGCAAATGAGATAGACCAAGGAGGAGTGTTCAAACACAAATTTACAGGAGGGGTGGGCAATTCCAAAGCCACCAAGATTAATACCAGAACAAGAACAGGGAGGGTGGGCAGGAAACTCAGAACAAGAACAGGGAGGGTGGGCGGGAAACTAATTACAGAGACAGAGAGAGACCACAGTATTCTATGAAACAATTAAATAGAAAAATAAATAACTACAGAGACATAGCCCGCAATATTCAATGAAACAATTAAATACTCAGAAAATAAAATGCAGTACAATCTTTATCACTGCAAGTTTGTACTTAACTCAGCTAGTAATGCAGTTGATTGTATGTATGTAGCAAAAGCCAAACAACTCAGATATTGAGCAGTAACAGTTCTTCATACCTAGCCTTATGGAAAGTGGTCTACCCTTGCTTCTCCTGCCAGCCTCATTGACTTGGGTCTTCTGAGGCAGTGTAGCAACTGCCTCATGTACACTGACAACCCTCTACTAACAACTCACTCTAGTACAGAGCACAAGAGATGTATCTACACCAAGAACCATGAGTCCCTGCTTTCTCACACTCAGTTGGAAATTCACCCACCACTACTCATGCACATAGTACCACTACTCATGCATATAGTACGCATCCAACATATAAATCAACATAGGCAGAGGTTCTCTCAAAAATCTTACAGAAATAGCAGAGACCTCCAAAACAAAAGACTGCTATAACTAACACAGTTACCACAGCACCCAAGACACACAGCAACACCAGTGTCTCATCTACCAAACCCTTAAGGCGTAAAACTCAAAAAACAAATGTTCTTGTCATTGGAGACTCCATAGTGAGACACACAGATGTCCCACTCACCAGGTTAGATAATGAGAAAGTCACAATCAGCTGCCTGTCTGGCACCAGGATTCATTAGATCACGCATGCACTCAGGTCCCTTGGCAACAAGTACCATTATGATTCAGTCATAGCTCATGTTAGAGTGAACAATCTGAGATGTACCTCACTGGACAATATAAAGAGAGAAATGACTGAGCTCTCCGAGTATGTGTCCCAGGCATGTATGTCCCTAAAATTGAGCAGCATATTACCATCACCTAGAATGATGCCACACTATAAACAAAAATGATTGATTTCAATAATTGGCTTAGCTTTTGGTGTCATTCAAAGGGGATCCAGTTTCTGTCAGCCTAGGATAACATGGTTGACAAACCGCACTGCTTTGCCAGATATGGTTTGTGTTAGATATTATGAATATAAGGCTGAAATTAATTCTGTTGTAAATATGCTGAAAGATAAAGCATAGAGTAAAATGTTTGCTTGAATATATGTTTAGAGTTTAGCAATGTAAAATGTGCATTCATACTGTATGTATAACAGACAGGCTTCTCTTCACAGCATCAGAAAAGCCTAACAAAGCAATATTGGACATGATTTTCTCATGTTTGCAGAAGAAATATCTATTAACAGACATCCTTTTTTTATAAATTCAGCAATACGTGATGTTTTTTCTATACAAACAGCTTGTACAGATGTTCCCTTTCAGATTTCTGTTAATGGCATCCTCACATCAGCAAAAGTGCAAAAGGACAATAGAAAAGTCTAAAAATAGACATTATGTGATTTCCCACAGAAGGCCAAAAAGCATACCAAGTGGAAATAACAACTATGTGCGTGACTAGCACTCTATGTAACAATTGTAGTAATTCAGTTATGTGAGAAAGGGACAGAGAGAGGTATTTTGTAGAAATCATCATTCATATCTGTAATGAAGGAAAACTTTGTAAATATATGCTACAATCTGACAGAAATAGTACGTGTTGTTTGTTATAAAATAAGTTATCTGTAACTGTGCTTATAGCTGCAAAATATATTTCTTTATCAGTGTGCAATTTGAAAGGCTTGGTGCTTTAAACAGACTACAGATGGAGTCATGCAAAGCTCTGTGTCTCTGATTCAGCAGTAAACTGACTGTGTGTCTTAAGACGACTTTGGATCCAGCACAGCATAGGAGCAGAGCATGCGAATTAAAATAAATTTTTCAGTTTGCACCTGGCACTACTAGGCTTTTGGCTGTTGGCAAAGGCTCTTGTCTCCCCCATAGTGCCTTTTTTAGGCAAGGTCTCAAAAACAAAATTGCCAACATGAAAATTGCCATCATAACAAAATAAGGGTTATGCTGCTAAACACTAGGAGCTTAAACCAAAAACTGCACACCCTGGAAGCACTTATATCACTGGAAGATGTAGATGTCTGTGCAGTCACAAAAACCTGGTTCAAGGCCTCAGAGAGTACCCTGTCCATGCAAGGCTACAATGCCTTCCACACCCTCAGACCACAAAACGAATGTGTGAGAACCAAAGGAGGTGGTGTTTCTATCTACATTAGAGATAAATTCACCTTCCAACTACTTAGAATGGACAACTCCATAGAGTTACTTGAAGTTCAGATTAATATGGGTTAACCACAGTCATAGCTAGTTATAGATCCATCTCCATGGATCATGATGCACACGAGGCCTACTTGACCAAATTGGAGTTAATCCAAATATTGCCAAACACTCTGGTCATGGGGGATTTCAATTATCCCACCATCAAGTGGGAAACCTACTCTAGCCCTGACTCACTAGTGCAAAAGTTACTTGATTTTGTTAAGTCAAATGCCTGAAAAAAAATTGTTCAAACTCCAAAAAGAGGAAACAACATACTAGATCTGGTCCTCATGAACATGATAGACATACCACTGCAACTGTTGGACCCTCATTAGTTAAATCAGACTACAACTCAGTCGCATTCGAACTGGCACTAACACCAGAAGTCACAAAGCATGAAGCCAGACTAAAAAACTACACCAAAGTGCACTATACCTTCCGAGGGGAAAGTATAAATGCATTCCAAGCCCCACCCCCAGCTGGAAGTGGCAACTCCACCAAAGCTTACACTAAAGCCCTGTACAATCACTTGTATAAGTATAAAGTCTCAGCTGTTCTAGAGAGAATCAAAGCCAGAGCCCCAAGTAAAAAAATCAACCTTGGTGGACATCCAGTATCAACAAACTTTACAACAAATGCAAATAGTTGCTATCTAAGAAAACTAAGGTGAGGCTCCAACAATAGAAAAGCACCCTCCTCAGCCTGAACAGGCAAATAAGGCAACATGTCAAATCCTCTAAGGGTAACTTTAAGAAGAACTTACCAGTCACAGCCAAGAATAATCATAAGGACTTTTACAGCTATGTACATATCCTAAAAGGTAGGACCAAAGCAATTGCCAAACTAGTGACTAACGGTATCACACACACTGATCCCACAGAAATAGCAAACCTGCCAGAGAACAGATCTGGTGAAAATTTCACTCCCTTATCCCCTCCCAACATATCAAAAAGCTTGCCCCCAGCTTCTCCCCACCCTACATATCTGAAGAGCAGGTCATTAAAGCCTTGTCTAAGGAAAAAAACACAGCCTCTATGGGACCAGATGACATCCCAGGTTGCCTTCTAAACAAACTAAAACATGAATTAGCATCTCTATTAAGTACCCTATTCAATCTCAGCCTAACCACCCTGCAGAATGGAAAACAGCAACAGTTATTACCCTCCACAAAGATGTCCTAGCAACAGACCCAGGTAATCTGGCCAGCCTCATCTGTAAAGCCAGAGACTGTATCATCATGGACCTCATAAATAAAGACACAGGTGACCTCCAAACCCTGGATCTGACTCAATTCAGCTTTGTCAAGGGCAGATTCTGCCTGTTAAACCTGGTGGATTTCTTCAAAAATGTGACCAGAGTCATTGACGAGGGCAAATCTGTGCATACAGCATACCTCGACTTGGCAAAGGCCTTTGACACAATCCCACACTCAAGCACTGCCGATAAACTTAGGAAATTGAATGTAAACCCCTTTGATGTAAGGTGGATTGCAAACTGGCTTACAAACTGGTTACACACTATCAAAGTGGGTGACTCCACATCAAGCAGCAGACCTGTCACCAGTGGGATGCCACAAGGGTTGGTGCTGGGACCCCTACTGTTTGGTATATACTTCTCAGAAGTTCAGGCCAAAACTAAGGGGCTGTGGCTGACCAGGTTTGTGGATGACTGCAAACTGGGTGCAATTATTGAATCCCCAAATGATGTCAGCATACATCAGGAGGGTCTTACACAGACTAATGACTGGTGTCTTAGTCATGGTCTCAAACTGAATACAAAGAAATGCATTATCATTCCCTTTGGTAAAAACAATGTCCCTTCAAACTATCAGATTAACAATATCCTGTGTACCTACAAAGTGGTAAGAGATCTGGGATCAGACTGTGACCTTAACTTTGACCACCATGTGTCTACTGTATTAAGGGAGGCTTTCTATGTAGCACACTTGATTAGCAAATGCATCACCCCTAGAGCAAAGGAGGTTATAAGTCTTCTATAATCGTCACTACTCAGGCTCATAATTGAGTATAACACCCCCTTCAGCATGTACCTTACAACGCACCTGCAGCAATTGGAGAGACCTTAGAGGTTTCTAGTTAAGAAGATCAAGCAACTCTAGCACATGCCTTACACTGACTGACTAAATTCCCTGTCACTATACTCAGTATCTTATAGACTTCTTAGGGGAGACTTATGCCTGGCTTACAGAGCAATCTCCGACCCAAACCTAATGAATTTGCTGCACAACCGTAAATCAAATGGGACTAGAGATACCCATTCCAGGAACCTAAGTATGGCCTGCAACTTGATTAGGATGTGCTGGTGGGACAGGTTTGTCTCACAGCAACTGCCGCATCTTTGGAATAGGCTGCCAATTCATGTGAAGCAGAGCACCTCTATGACACTGTTCAAAAGGAACCTGAATGAGTGGATGGGGCACCATAAATTCTTAATAGGGATAGTGGCCAGAACCCTCCTGGACATGGACATTCATTACTAAATATAAGCCTAGGTATTGACTACATGGTACTACATTGGGATGAAAAGGCTAGGCTTGAAATGACTTCCGGGTCGATAGCCTAGTAACCGCCTATGATCTTATAAATGTAGTCACTTGTTACCATGACTCTGCAGAAACTACATATATGTATTTTTGTTTCTGTTACTGAGTATTTTCTCTCTCTCCCTCTCACCGTGACTTTCAGCACATTGGGCAATGAGCACTTTCCAGCACTCATTGATTCAGTAGCAATTATGGGTTTTACAGGTTCGGGGTGCTAGCCCAAGGCCCAACCTGTAAGATTATGGTGAGCCTACCTGCATTCGAATACAGAGGGAAGGGTAAGCCCTGCAGAGGGTCACTTCAGTCAAATTGCAGTAACTAACAGTTGTACGTATGCGTAAATCCTAAACAGAAGTATTCCAGTTTATGCAGTTTGCAGCAGTAAAGTTTTTTAGACATCTACATCCAGAGTGAGACTGAAGTCCAAGTCGCAGTGTCATAAATTCGCCAAGAAAAGGTGGATATCTACTTTCACAGCAGTCTGCTACCTGTTGTGCTTCACCAGCTTCTCAAGTGACTTTGAAAAATTTCCAGCCATCAGCAACAACAGCCTGATCACCTGTTTTCTTGCTAACTGGTAAGACTTTTTTCTGTGTCACATTTTTAGTGTGGATGCTATTAGACAGTTTGCATATTATTAGACAGTTTGGATATTAGACAGTTTGGATGTTATTAGACAGTATGGATATTATTACACATAATTCGTGTAGGAGTAAACCAAACTTTAGTAAATTGCAATGTTGGCATACACAGCACATTAGTAAATGTAAAACCTTAGTAGGGCAGGTTGATAGCAAGGCATTATGCAAATGTATTACAATATTTGACTGGTATCTCAAAGAAAATCGTGGAGTATGACAAATGTTTATTGTGTGATTCAGATGTTAAACAGTTATGTCCTGTCACCACATGTGAGTCAAATCAGTTACTGACAAGATCTCTAGCACATTTTGTTACAAAATAATGTAATAAACTTCTAAGAGACAGACACAATGAGTTCAGGAAGTTTAGACAAGTTATACAAACATTTTTTCAAAAGTGCATAGGAGTTTCAGATTTAGCAGAACAGGTTCAAGAGACATATCAGACAGACCATGAAGAAACTCTTCAACAGCAGTTACAATATGAAGAAAATAGATTAGCTAAACTGGCAGAGGCTGACTTCCTACATACATTGGGAAAGAGCAGGAAACTACAGCTGATCTGTACAAAAGAGATATATTTTATAATATGTTTGTGTTTTGAAAATGGTTAAGCATACATGGTAGGATGGTAAAATACAAATCATTCTCAAATGTTTAAAACTTCTATTCAATTAAAGCAAGATATTTATCAGTACTACAGTAAAGTAGAGTGTATGACTGCTATTCTCATAGCATAGTCAAAAGGTAAACAAAACAGTTCTAGTGTATAAAAATTAAATAAAAATAGTTAATAAGAGTAAAGATTTAAAGTCACAACACTGACATGCTTGTATAAAGATTTAAAGTGACAAGACTGACATGCATGTATTTTCTTTTTATACAATGCACAAGAATAACATGCAGACAACAGCAAATATAAATAATGTAAATATAAATGTGTTTGTTAAGCTATCTATTTGTTTTTACAATTTTTTTATAATTGTATAATAACACCACACCAAACAGTTAAAGTTCTGAATTTTAAAAATAAATAAAACCACATATGGAATTAGTCAAACAGTCTTTGTAAAATGAATGGCAGAACAGTTAAATAAATAAAAAAAATACTGAAATCAAAAGTTAAAAAAATATGTAAGCTAATTGTAAAATAATGTTTAGTTTGCATAGTTATGCAAATCACAAATATAATACTAAGTGTTTTCTAACTGCATTTTACTAATAGATGATTAAAGGAAAAAATGCTAAAAGGGTTAACTGAAATGTGAGCTCAGACCTTTCTAAACTGAATGAATAGTTACAGGAAATGTTGGAAAGATAAGATAAGAAACAAGACTGCCAGACAAGTGGCTTGAGTTTTTCTAAAAAACTTATTATTAAAACATAATTGTTAAAATGTTCACATGCAACATTATTTGGTAATTATAATAATACATCACAATTGTGAATATATGTCACTGATAAAAATAAAAAAACTTAGTTACATTAAGTATAGCCAACAGATGGGTTATAGTTTACATACAGTTCAAATCAGTTATACAGGAGGGTACATATAACTACAACTAGTAGAAGTAGACAGCAAAGGCAACAGAAAGAAAACAGCCAAAAAATGATCAAATCAGACAAAGGTCTATAGTTTAATAACCTAATAAAGCAAATGTATAACCAAAGTGTTGGGCTGACATACATTATAAAGCAAACAAACAATACTGCAATACTACGGGGGAAGGGGTACTTTCTCAGTTTTACACTGACTGTGTGAGCAGTATTGCAAAAGGGTATAAAATAAAGCTACAGGAAGAAATATCTCATTCCTTCTTGACAATACCCTGGTGTGAATGACCTGAGGCGTACCTCCCTGGACTACATGAAAAGAGACATAGAGGAGCTCTCTGAGAATGCAGCTCAGGCCAGTATGACCCTGACCTTGAGTAGCATCTTACCCTCACCAATAATGATGCCACAATATGAAGACAAGATGATCAATTTCAACAATTGGCTTAAGTATTGGTGTCATTCAAAGGGGATCCAATGCCTGTCAGCCTGGGATGACATGCTCGACAAGCCACGATGCTTCGCTAGGGATGGCTTGCACCTGTCACCCCTGGGCTTTCGGATATTGGCAAAGGCTCTTGCTACCCCCATAGTGCCTTTTTTAGGCAAGGCTCAAAAGACAAACCCACCTCCATAGGTATCCATAGGTATCACAAGGGATAAGAAACTAAGTAATGCTACTCAATGCCAGAAGTCTAAACCTCAAGATGCACACACTCGAAACTCTCCTTAGCATGGAGAACATCGATATCTGTACAGTAACAGAAACCTGGTTCAGGGCTCCCGAGAGCACCCCAGCACTACCAGGTTATACCTCATACCATGCTTTTCGGCCCCAAAACTTGGACCGAACCACAAAAGGAGGGGGAGTATCAATATTCATCAAAGATACCCACACCTCCAGGTTGGTGGCACAGCACGAAGCATCAGAGACTATCCATGTGCAACTAACAGTGGGTAAAACTGCCTTCCAGTTTATAGCCTGCTACAGACTACCCTCCCAAACCCAGGAACCCCACTCGGCCTTCCTGAGAACACTGGAAAATATGAAGGTCTCTCCAAACACCATTATATTGGGCGACTTCAAGTACCCAAACATAGACTGGGAGCATTACTCTAGCTCCAACACCCTAGCCCAAAGGTTCCTAGAATTTATAAACTCAAATGCTATGGAACAACTTGTTACCACTCCCATAAGAGGGGAAAACATACTGGACTTGATCATCACCAACATGGAGACTCTATGCTCCAGACCAGAAGTGTATCCCTCATTGGTAAGATCAGACCATAAACTAATCTCACTGGATATTCACATCCCGACTCCACCCCCTGCCCTAAAAACCACAGTGAAAAACTTCTCTAATACAAATTTCACACTCCTCAAAACCGAGGTGGAATCCTTCAAAGCCCCCGGGCCTGTGGAAAATACGGCCCAGACCACAGAATCCTTTATAAATGCATTCTAGGAACACCTTCAGGAATGCATGGATCATGCAATCCCAAATAAAACCAAGTCCCAATCCTCCAAAGGCAGACGTCCTGTCTGGTGGACCCCAGCCATAAACAAACTATACAATAGAAGGAGGAAGCTACTACATGATAGAGCAAAATCCCAAAAAGGGAAGGCATCTCTGATCAGTATTAGCAAAAAACTACGGGCACTCATAAAATTGTCTAAGGCCAGTTTCGAAAGAAAAATTGCACAGGACACTAAGGATAATCACAAGGCTTTCTTTAGTTATGTTAGGAACCTGGGTGGGAATTCCCAGATATGCTCAGAATTAGTCCAAAATGACAAAAAATACACCGAACCCACAGACATTGCCAACATCCTAGCTGACAGGTTCAGCAAACTTCACCCCCACCAAAAGGCAAATATCTATCCCAGCAGAGTGCTGCCCCCTGACATCTCAGATGCTCAGGTAAGAGCTGCCCTCTCCAAAGCAAAAAACACAGCATCAATGGGACCAGATGGTGTCCCGGGCTGCGTCCTACATGAACTCCAAGAAGCGCTAAACCCAAACATAAAACTACTGTTCAATCTCAGCCTTACTACAGGATATGTACCCAAAGAGTGGCGTACAGCAACAGTGGTCCCTCTCCACAAAGGTGGTGCCTCAACGGATCCTGGAAACTATTGTCCCATAAGCCTGACTAGCTTGGTCTGCAAAGCTATGGAAAGGATCATCATGGACCTCATAAATAAAGATATTGGGGACCTACAGACACTGGATCCTACCCAGTTTGGCTTTGTTAAGGACAGATCCTGCCTCTTAATTCTGGTTGATTTCTTTGAAACAGTCACTAAGGCCATTGACGAGGGGAAGGTGGTCCACACAGCCTACCTGGACCTCGCAAAAGCCTTCGATACAATACCCCACTCGGGCATTATAGATAAGCTCACCAGCTTAAATTTAAACCCCTATGTCACTAGATGGGTTGCAAACTGGCTCAAGGACAGAACCCACATGGTTAGAATTGCTGGAGCCATGTGAGACTCCAAACCAGTTACAAGTGGCATCCCACAAGGCTCAGTCCTGGGACCTCTCTTGTTCGGTATATATTTCTCGGAGGTACAGGCCAACACGGAAGGACTGTGGCTGACCAAGTTTGCAGATGACTGCAAACTGGGCGCCATAATCGACACTCCAGCCGACACAAGCATCCTCCAGAAGGGCCTCATAGAAACAGACAACTGGTGCCAGAGCCATGGCCTCAAGCTAAACACCAAAATGTGTATAGTCATCCCCTTTGGCAAAAACAAAGTGCCCACAAATTACCACATAGGTGGTAATCCATTAAGTACAGAAGAAGTAATTAGGGACCTGGGGACACAAGTTGATAGCAATCTCTCATTTGACAACCACGTGGCCAAAGTGGTTAGAAAAACATTTTATACAGCCCACCTAATCATGAAGGGATTCACATCTAGATCAGGGGAGGTCATTGTGCCTCTTTGCTCATCCCTCATCAGGCCCATAATTGAGTACAATGCCCCTTTTGGGATGTGCCTTACCAGACACCTGCAGCAACTGGAAAGACCCCAAAAGTACCTCACCAAGAGGATCAAAGGGCTCAAACAGATGTCATATGCTGCCTGGTTAAAGAAACTCCAGCTCTACTCAGTGGCATACCACCTGCTCAGAGGCGATCTGTGCCTGACGTATAAAGCCACGTCCAACCCGGAATTAATGGACATGCTGCACCTCAGAAAATCCAAATCCCATCGAGCTACGCGCTCGAGTGACTTGAACCTCAGCACTGAAATAAATAGGACATGCTGGAGGGACAGATTCATAACCCAAAGGCTCCCTTCACTCTGGAATAAAATCCCAGTCTAGGTTAGGCAGAGTCCCTCATTGACTCTCTTCAAGAGGAATCTTGATGAGTGGATGGGAGATCGTAGGTTTACCCCGGGTATTACTTCTGTGTCACTGTTAGACAGAGGCACAGTATACTAACCTCGAAAAAGGGCATAGCAAAATTAATTTAAAATGGGTGGCAAAAGCCAAACACACTATGGCTAGGCTTATAAATGCCCTAGGGCAGATAGCCTAGTATGAACCTATGAACCCTTTCAGGGGGGAGGGAAAACAGGTATTAGTGGTTTACAAATATTGATAAACAGATTAAACCTGACAGGATAAGATATTTACAAGTTGCTAATAGCTATCATTCTAGTTATTATTGTATTGTTTAGTATTAAATTGTATTTACAATCTGTTAAACTGTAAAGCTATACAAGAGATGGCTTAAATTGCTTTATTAAAGCTATACAAGAGAAAGTAAAGATATGTAAAAACTGAGCAAGAATGGTCACTAATTTTAATATGTTTTTGGCAAGACAATGTTGGTATGCAAAAAGCATAGTTGCCTCTGGTGGCAATTCCACTAGATACGTCTAAAGAGACATAAGAACTTTCAAGGATTTTGCTTAATATTAATGTTATTAAATTTGTAAGATTAGACTAAATGTACTTTATAGTCTTTGTATGCACAAATGCAGAAGAATTCAGTACAAATGATAGTCTTTCTATGTACAAATACAAACTGCCAATAGTAGATCCAAGCAGGAGTCACCACACGGAAAAGTCAAATAAAACTTTCTTTATTTCTCCATAAAAACCACACAAGCGCTTTCACGTAGGTTAACTACGCTTCATCAGGTGTAAATCTTGAAAGCAAATGAACCATCTTTATACATGGGAAGGCGGGAAAAACCAGATAATCAATTAACAATTAAAACCCAATTAAAACAATTTATGTTTTGCTTAAAGCGGCAAAACCCTACCATTAAAAAACATGAATAACATTTCAAAATCATTCAGTGGCAAAAGCGTTCAGTGCTCTATTAATGCAGTATATTAAATGTATAGCGCACAAATGATAGTATCATAAAAAGCAAATACATCACAGGAAATAAATTAAAGCCAGTCAATACTAGCTTCCAGTTTGTTGCCACACTCTTATATAAAATATAAAGTACAATCTTGTATTGTTTCAAACTCATTTCCCTGATAATGTTGTATTCATCTGACAGGGAACATTTGATAACAGATTAAAGTTATTTGACTTGTAAAAGTCGACGAAACCATCTTTTAAAACTAGATCGCCAGACCACATAAGGTCTACATGACATAAAAAATAAAGTGCCTCATTAAAACAATACAACTAAGAAATATATATAACAAAAGATCCCTCAGACAAACTCAAAACAATCATCAAACCACCTTCAGATCTTGAATTCTTAGAAACCAGACATCATCCATCAATCTTACTAACGGACAAGATCCCTAGCATCCGATACTTTACAACTAATAATAAATAAAAAATCTAAAACCAAAAGCAAAAACATAATAAATATAATAACTAGACTATTCTCCATATAGACGTCATTCTTACTGTCCAACATTACATAGAGAAAGAAACGAAAACTCCCAAGTTCAAGGACATTCATGTATGGGAACGCCTTACACCCAAAACTGGTGATTCATACACTTCAAACTCTCCGGATGTCTATCACTATCATGTCAAGCTGCACAGCAAAATTCGTAAAAGCCATACCTGGCGGATAAACAACAGCCATATCTCAACTTGTTAAAAAGAGGTGTTTAGTTGCCAGATAGCTAAAATGTTAGCTAAAATGATTAAAAGCCTCGATGGCAAAATAGATTAACGTTTAAGCATCATCTAGCAGCGTCTCTCTGCCAGTAACAACACAGATGTCAAACCAACACTTGTAAACTATTATTAAGTAAAATATATTTAGTGAACTTAAAATACCAGCAGAATCTATCATAATTAAAGCTGCTCACCATATGGTGCATCGCTCTTGTCGTCCAAACATTCCCCACAAGCAAAACAAACCACACAAAATAAGGCAAGACATGAGCAATCCAAATCAGAGATGTTCGTTTTCGTGTCAGAAGTACTGACAGTCAAAACTGAGTGCTCATACCTCTAATGCTCTCAAAGCCTCTGCCTCTACCACATACTATTGCAACAAACAAACTATGTGGCAAAAAAGTCTAAGGAATGAAATATAACTTTGTCTGAGCCCATTTGAAATATTTAGACTACTGATAAATAAAATGGTAAAAAGACTACGCATAATACCTAAAACAAATTAATATATAGAATCAATTTCAAACAAACATAACCTAGTTCAAACAATACAAAATAACTATTAAATGAAAACACAATATTGTACTATTAAATCATGAACAGACCATCTAAAAATATAAGATGAATAACAAGTCCACCTAAATCAAAACATCAGAAAATAACAAACCTCAGAAGAATATCTTTACTATGTAAAAGGCTACATCCTCATAACTATCAAACTAAAATGAAAATGAGAATAATAATATTATCAAAATTTTGTTAAATTAACAACAATAATAAGAAAATAACATATTTATATATTTAAACTAAAAATCAAATTACATATATATTAAATGGTCAATATTTCTTTCGATTATCCAAAACAGGTTTAATGGAAACTGAATAATTGATACCTGGGGATGTGTGTGCCCTTAAGATGAAAATCCATTTCAGTTCCCTAATAGCCAGCTGGTTATTACTATCACCTGCTCTAAGGCTCAATGGCAACATTTCCAAAACTTTGAAACCAAAACTGTGACTAGGATGCTCCATAACATGTTTGGCTAGGGCATTAGAATCTTTTTCTTTCCTTATGTCATAACAGTGGTTGTAAACCCTGTCTCGTAGCCGTCTCTTGGTTAGGCTAACATAAAATGCGTCACAAGAAACACACGTAGCTAAGTATATCAAATTGCTACTGTTACAATCACTGTAGAATCTAGGAATAAAGGAAAAAATGCCTGCAGGATGTATAAAACTAACCTTATTGGATATAAAAGGACACATCGAACATCCACCACATGGAAAAGTGCCCAGTTTATCATGAACAATTTTTTCAAATGGAGATGTATGCTCTGAACATAGAATTTCTTTCATATTCTGAGAAGTTCTGTATGTAAATCTGGGACGTTCTCCAACTATAGTTTTTGTAAAGGTATCTGTAACCAATACGTTCCAATTCCTAGTGATAATCTTGTTTAAACTAAAACTGTCACTGGTAAAATTAGTGACATAGCTTAATTTATCTGTGAATTTACCTTTCACTGCAATGCATTTGTTATTACCCCCTGTATTCCTATCAACGGCTGTTCCACCAATATTGTAATGTTTGTCTATAAATCGCTGTTTGCATTCCATAAACATTTTAACAGGATAGCCCCTTTCGCTAAACAATGCCTCTAAAGTGTTTATTTCTCTCTCTAAATAGTCACTGTGCTGGCAGATTCTAAAAATTCTATGCATTTGACTAGATATTATACCTTCGAAGGTATACCTGGGATGCATGCTGCTAAAATGTAGCAGCGTATTTCTCCAGGTTGGCTTCCTATATAAAGATGTAATAATCTTGTCTTCCTCAAACTCTAGTTGTAAATCCAAGAAATGTATCTTAACATGGGAAGTCTCTACTGTAAACCTTAAGAAAGGTGACGAATTCTCCAATTCATTAACAAATCTAATGCAATCTAACTCAGTTCCATCCCATACAAAGAGGACGTCATCCACAAATCTTTTATATACTCTCACTTTTTTGAATTCAGGATGATTAAACAAATGTTCTCGTTCCCAGTTATACACAACCAAATTGGCATAACTGTTAGCACAGGGGGTTCCCATGGCAACCCCCCATTTTTGCAAATAAAGTTGGTCTTGGAACAAAAAAACATTGTTACTGAGTATGACTTCAAGGAGATAATGTATAAGGATCATCCTATTGTTACTGTAGCCAGATGAAGAAACCAAGACTTCATCAATTGCTTGGAGCCCTAACTCATTAGGGATGCAGGTGAACAGATTTTTAACATCCATTGTCACTAGTAACAAAGGTGTATCATTGCTCTTAAAGTCATGTTCTTTCAAAAAATCAATTAACTGGTAAGAATCACTTAGAATATGTGGAATATGGTCTACTAGAGGTCTTAAGATACTTTCTATAAAGGAGGAAATGGTACAGGTTACCCAGTTGTTACTTGAGACTATCGGTCTCATAGGTATCGGTGTAAGACCCTTATGTATTTTGGGTAAACCTTTTATCAAGGGAATGAGTAGATATTCTATAAAGAGATATTCATACAGTTCACAGCTTATCTGTCCCCCTAACAAAAGATCATATAAATCAGCATGTACAGTTTTAATGATCTTCTGACATTTTACATTACTGATTCTCTCATATACTGTATCTTCTGATAAAAGGTTCGACATAGCTAGATTATAGTCTAGAGAGTTCATTATAACTATAGCTCCACCTTTATCAGCTGGTTTGATAATGATGTCAGTATTTCTTTTTAGAGAAAGTAGTGAATCTTGTTCTGCTCTGGACATGTTAAAAAAGCAGCATCTTTTTTTATGTTGAGCAAACCAACTATAAAAGTCAGATTCACACATTTTTAAGAAGCTTTCAACATTATGTGGCATGTTGGGTATGAAACTGCTCTTTACTCTAAAGAAATGTTTAACTTCACTAGTATTAACCGCATTGTTATTCTTAAACAAAACTTTGAGTGAAACATTGCGGCAAAACAGTCTTAAATCAACCAACACATCATTAAGGGAGCTGGTTTGAGAAGGTATAAAGTTAAGACCTTTCTCTAGAAGAGAAACATCTGAGTCCGATAAACTGTATGTTGAGACATTATATATAAGGGAGTTTAATTTCGCTGTCTCCTTGGTGCTTGAAACCTCTCTTCGGAACTTTTTCTTTTTCTTGGTCCTCTGCTTTGAGAACGACCGCGCCACCCCACACGTTCCTTTACTGTAAAAGGTAAAAAAGTGTTCATTGTGTGAGCAGATTCCTTGGGTCTTGCCCCTGCAGAAAAAAAGGGGGCAGCAGCTTGCTGATTGGGTGGAGGTGTATCACTTGAGCAATGGGCATCACTCGTAACCACTGAGGAATAAGAAGGTTGAATGTTATATGATACAGGGTTAATCTTCTGTGCACTAGTTGCTAATAATGATGGCACTGAGTCTAAAGAAACATTGTTCATAGGCACATTAATAGGAGGCTCAGAGTCAGTGTTCATGTCTGGATTAGACATTGTAGAAACACCTTGTTGGTGAGAATTGTTATTTTTTGGCCAAATAAAAATCTGACCTGTGGCAAAATCTTTGGCATCTCTCTGAATCTTCCTCTGCTTCACTGCTTTTAAACGTTCACTGAATGAATGAACCTGGTTCAGAATATCATCTAATCTTTTATTGAAATATTCACTGGAGAATTTCTCAAGAATGTCTTTATGTTGAAGCTCTATTTTCTTTCTTAATGATGCCTCTATTGGGGCAAAGTATTCCAGTAATAAGTTCACATAACTGAAGCCCAACTGTATGTTTAGGTCTTGCCACTTCCTCAACAATACAGGATGAGAGTTACCATAAGAAGGCATGCAAAAGACACGCATACCTCTAGGTACAATTTTAAAATGGATGCATGCCTCTAAGTGAAGCCTTTGCCGCACATACCTTTGTAGTTGATACAAGTCATCTTGAAACGACCTTGTGAGTTTGTTAAATTCAACTACAGACTCACCGGTGGATGTTTGTGGTGTAGCATTCGCTAAATTGTTCAAATCCAGAGTCAATAAAGGATTCTCAGCATTATACTTAATAAAGTCCCAAGTAGTAAAAACTGGTGTCCTCATCTCTGGAGTAAAATCTAGTTTAATATCTGTAGTTTCCATGAGTAGAAGTAGCCGGCAGCACCAAACAAGAAATAAAAATATATAAAGAACTGCAGCCACGAAACAAAGACTCCGTTTGGAAAAAAGAAAACCAAACTGCCAATAGTAGATCCAAGCAGGAGTCACCACACGGAAAAGTCAAATAAAACTTTCTTTATTTCTCCATAAAAACCACACAAGCGCTTTCACGTAGGTTAACTACGCTTCATCAGGTGTAAATCTTGAAAGCAAATGAACCATCTTTATACATGGGAAGGCGGGAAAAACCAGATAATCAATTAACAATTAAAACCCAATTAAAACAATTTATGTTTTGCTTAAAGCGGCAAAACCCTACCATTAAAAAACATGAATAACATTTCAAAATCATTCAGTGGCAAAAGCGTTCAGTGCTCTATTAATGCAGTATATTAAATGTATAGCGCACAAATGATAGTATCATAAAAAGCAAATACATCACAGGAAATAAATTAAAGCCAGTCAATACTAGCTTCCAGTTTGTTGCCACACTCTTATATAAAATATAAAGTACAATCTTGTATTGTTTCAAACTCATTTCCCTGATAATGTTGTATTCATCTGACAGGGAACATTTGATAACAGATTAAAGTTATTTGACTTGTAAAAGTCGACGAAACCATCTTTTAAAACTAGATCGCCAGACCACATAAGGTCTACATGACATAAAAAATAAAGTGCCTCATTAAAACAATACAACTGAGAAATACAAATAACAAAAGATCCCTCAGACAAACTCAAAACAATCCTCAAACCACCTTCAAGTCTTGAGTTCTTAGAAACCAGACGTCATCCATCAAACTCACTAACGGACAAGATCCCTAGCATCCGATACTTTACAACTAATAATGAGTAAAAAATCTAAAACCAAAAGCACAAGCATAATAAATATAATAACTAGACTATTCTCCATATAGACGTCATTCTTACTGTCCAACATTACATAGAGAAAGAAACGAAAACTCCCAAGTTCAAGGACATTCATGTATGGGAACGCCTTACACCCAAAACTGGTGATTCATACACTTCAAACTCTCCGGATGTCTATCACTATCATGTCAAGCTGCACAGCAAAATTCGTAAAAGCCATACCTGGCGGATAAACAACAGCCATATCTCAACTTGTTAAAAAGAGGTGTTTAGTTGCCAGATAGCTAAAATGTTAGCTAAAATGATTAAAAAAAACGCCCTCGATGGCAAAATAGATTAACGTTTAAGCATCATCTAGCAGCGTCTCTCTGCCAGTAACAACACAGATGTCCAACCAACACTTGTAAACTATTATTAAGTAAAATATATTTAGTGAACTTAAAATACCAGCAGAATCTATCATAATTAAAGCTGCTCACCATATGGTGCATCGCTCTTGTCGTCCAAACATTCCCCACAAGCAAAACAAACCACACAAAATAAGGCAAGACATGAGCAATCCAAATCAGAGATGTTCGTGTTCGTGTCAGAAGTACTGACAGTCAAAACTGAGTGCTCATACCTCTAATGCTCTCAAAGCCTCTGCCTCTACCACATACTATTGCAACAAACAAACTATGTGGCAAAAAAAGTCTAAGGAATGAAATATAACTTTGTCTGAGCCCATTTGAAATATTTAGACTACTGATAAATAAAATGGTAAAAAGACTACGCATAATACCTAAAACAAATTAATATATATATATATATTTATATATATTTATATGTACAAATACAAAATAATTCAGTACAAATTAAATTAATCTCTAGTAACAAATATGTGTGAAAAACCATGTTTAAAAAATTGAGTCCAGAATAGCTGCTAGATTGAAATGCATGAGTAGCAAACAGTCTGTGTAAATACATACTGCACAGGATACACTGTAATAAGTTCAAAAGTAATTTGTCAAGTTGTAATATTATCACTGATTTTAAGTTGGAATCTTATTGGTTACCCCAGTTAGAGGAAAATTATATTAAAATATTGTACTCATACAGCTAATGGACTAATATATAGTTAGCATTCTTTAGTGTATAAATCATGTTTTTCTTTAATCCTCAAATATTAAATATACTGAAATAATTACATTCAAATATTTATTATTTAAGGTCAGTTAGTACTTTACCAAGATGTTAATGGGCAGATCAGAGACATGACCACAATGTCATGGTTAAAATGACATTGAAACTGTATATTTTCAGCAGTGTATAAATGCAGTAGCACATAGTTTTTGAAAAGTAAAGAGTTAATTCAACAGGTGCAAAGAGTTAATAAAAGAGTACTAAGTCATAAATTAAATTCTGTGATTGCAAAAGAATAATTAATCAAATTAAAAAATAAAACTAAAGCAGACACAGCTCATAACTGATAAAATATTTTCACAGAATGGTCTGTAAAAGAAAAAGTTGTTAAATACATTCAGTTTTGGTAGTAATACTTGATATCATTGTATTAACTATGTAAAATTGCATTTTGACTTGTGTATCAAAAGAGGACTAAAGATTGTGTTTCTTAATGTGTTTTCTATAAAAAATAAAAAGAGGGAATTGTAAGATTATGCTCAACAAGGTTTTAAGGTTGAATGTAACTTTGCTACAAATATGCAACATAAATAAGGAATAAGATCAAGCTTGCTTAAATGCAGAAACAGAGTTTAGTAATATGTGATTATTATCCATACTAAATGACTGTGGCTTAAAAAAATAAGGAACTTGCTTATGAGTGTATTACACACACATATCAAGAAAGCTGACTTCTTACAGACATGACAAGAATGTAATTTGCTTTCTTTAAAGAACTGACAACAGGACATGTTTTTCTAAGAAAGTTTAAAAAAAACAGGACATGTGTTTATCCACAAGGCGTTTCCTTAAAAATATGCTTTTCTCCACTTATCAGTATTTGCACAAGAACAGATGTGTCAGCATTTGCGTCATCAAGGCAGTATCTTTCCAAAACCAAGAGGGTGTGTGTTTAACTAAAAATATATATAAAGTCTGTATTAAATCCAGTTATGTTAGGGGTACTGGTAGGGACACATTTGTCCTGAAGTAAATGTTATATCTCTCACATCATCTGTACTATATGAGAAGTAAAGTAGAACATTTTCTGAAGCTGTAACAGAAGTATGTGTCGTTTATTATAAAAAAGTTATTGGTTACTGCTCTTAATGACAGGTGCTGCAAAGTATATTCTCTCATCAGTGTATATTCTGCAAGTTTCTGTATGCAACAGACTGTAAATGCAACTATAACCAGACTTTGATTTCAGCAGAATCCAGCCAGCAAGACTGTCTTAAGAAGACTTCAAATCCATCACAGTAAGCATAAGAGTAACAGCACAGTGCTTTTAAACTTATAAAATTTAATTTTCACAACCCTCCTCAGAAGGTGTACCCCTCCCCCACACACACACACACACACACTCAAACCTAGGGCCAATTTAGAGTGTCCAATCCACCTACTGCATGTCTTTGGAATGTTTGATGAAATCAGAGCACACAGAGGAAACCCACATGAACACAGGGAGGGCATGCAGACTCCACACAGAAGGCATCCCAGCCAAGAATCAAACCAGAGAACCTCTTACTGTCAGGCGACAATGCTAACCACTGCACCACTGTGCCGTTCATTACTGAGTACAGTTCCTGTATATTATCAACAACTGTATTACTATATAGACTTTACATCTTACTATATATCTCTGTAATTATTGAACTTGAATGTTTTCCTGGGCTGAGACTAAGACTGGTCATTCCTGATGAACGTTTTACTCTGGTGAACAAATTTAAATAAATGAATAACCATCGGCTTCACACTAGTCACTGCACATTGGCAATTGTCTACTTTAGCTAGATAGTGCCTGACAGATGCAATCTAGGCCATGCTTCTAAATCCTGCATCAGCAGTGCCCAGTGGTACTTGAACTGGTTGCTTTAAAGCTTCAGGATCTGATGTAATGCGTTGTATTATGTTCTGTTTCAAATGTGACTAGAATTTAGATACAAGTAAACAGCAGAGTATTTCAGGATACTTTCTGGTGTTCCTGCTTACTTTCTCTATGGAGATATTTATAGCATGTAGTCGGCCACATGAGAACTTTATGAGCACTTGCCAGCAGTAAGTTAACAGGATGTTGCATTCCTTATTGCTGCCAAGCAAACCTTTTAAATTGAACAAGAAAAATATCTTTTTGCCATACTTGCTCATTTAAAATAATTTTCCGACATTTAAACATTTTAATCATGGCAATGAATCCTGGAAAACCAGTACACAATTAAATTACATTGAAATAATAGTACATAATCAAATAATCACTCTCAAGGTGAATTTCATGGCATCCATATATGGAATGCATAATAAGCAGGTCATGATCGGTGACCCAATCATAATCCTCTATGTCTTGAAACAATGTTTATTGATAGGAAGCTACATCTTGAAACAATAGTTATTGATGGAGTAAAAGCTCCCAGCAACCACCTTATAGGAGGATATGCTTGTAATCCTCCTCTTATTATGACCAGCTATAGGGGATAAGAGGATACCCTGCTTTTTTATATCCCCTTTTGAGAAATTTATTTTTCAAAGAGTTGGACAAAAATTATGTTTCCAGCAGTTGGACCAAATTGTCTAATCCTAGGAAAGGTGCCAGAATTTATTGAAGCAGCTATATTTCATATAATTTTGTACTGCTTGTAGTTCTGGGCCATCCGTTAAGAAAAACGCAAGAGAAAACAACTGTCTTGCACTAATTAATTGTAGATAGCAACAGTAACTATATCACATGACCCAGTCATGTGATGGGGTGGTAAAGAGGGTGGAGCAGGATTTAGAAATGATACATTAAAAAGCAAGAAACAAAGACTGGATATCAGACTGAGTGTAGACCTTATTATGCCCTCCATCTTATTAGAACGTGTGTGTGTGTGTGTGTGTGTGTGTGTGTGTGTGTGTGTGTGTGTGTGTGTGTGTGCACGTGTGAGTGTGCACATGAAAGTTGTATTAAAGAAGACCATTTTTTGCTGGTTTCAGAGAAAAGGAAACCAAACAATACAGTTCTGATGCT
Organism: Protopterus annectens; assembly: GCF_019279795.1. NCBI lineage: Eukaryota > Metazoa > Chordata > Ceratodontiformes > Protopteridae > Protopterus > Protopterus annectens. Next base: position 1,430,609,379 of record NC_056729.1, on the reverse strand, counting down.
CCTGCACTGGCCCAGTAATCAAAGAGCCTCAATCCTCACCACTAACACCAGTGAGGGACGTGCACATTTTCAGGATGACAAGTACACACAATGTAAAGTACAATATCCCTTAAGAGAACACAGAGATCACAGTCAGTCTGTGGCTAGTTTCTCCCTCTCTCTCCAGATCCACAATAAGACTTCCCATTGGCACAGCTATAGGGTTAAGATTTCAGCCAAGTAGTCAAGCCAAAACCTCCAGCACCCTCTCTGTCCAACTAGCAGTGCTTCATGTCCCTGCCCAAGTAGCTGACACACACACACACACACACACACACACACACACACACACACACACACACACACACAGACACTTTGAGATTTGATCTATATACAAACACACAGACACTTATGAGGAAGGCTGGCACAGGTTCACTAGATATGCTCCCTTCTGCCCAGACTAAAAGGTAGTTAGCACTGCCACCAACCAGCTCTTACTTAGCTACCATAAGGCCCTTACCAAAGGGTGACCAATTCTACTGTGCAATGTTACTATTATTCAAATGGTGTGTGTGTCCAAGACCTGAAGGCTATTTAGGAGTGGCCAGTACAGTGTTACCAAATATATATGCAAGTACTTTAAGAGCTTAAATATCTCTAAACAAAACTAGTCACAAGTAAAAGGTTTAAATATATTTAATAATAAATAATAAAAGCACAAGAAAATACTCACAGTCTCACATAAATACAGAAAACATCTAATCTAATCTTACTATATTCCTATCTATTTCTAAGAGAAATACTATGATCTAAGCCTTACTTACAGAGCAACATGCAAGCAGAAGTGCTGGGTGAATATTTTTAGGTCCAGAGACAAATACAAAATGCAGACTTTCTCTCTGAGATAGTTCTTAAAATTAATAATACGCGATACTGCTGAGTCATCTCAGATTACATCATTCTTGTCACCTCTGCCTTAGTTCCCAGGCTAACAAGAACTAACAGAATTTAATAAATCTATGTTAAAATACTTATCTTTCAGATGTACAAAAACACTTTACATGTGAAACCTAGTAATTATCTCTGTCTCAAGACAATAGAAATAATTTCTAGCTGCAGACATTCTGTCTTCTGGTTCTGGTAAACACAGTCATAAAACTCTTTACTTATTTTCTCCGAGTTTGCATGTTAACTCTGTATGTCCCAACTTCTGCTATGAAAACATACATTTGCACATGCATATAGTCCATATACACTTTTGCTTTTCTCCAGCAGAGTGCACTGTGGTCACATTTTTGAAGCTCAGCACATAACATATAGTTTAATCATAACATACAGTTCTCTTACATTTGTAAGACAAGCCTGTGGATCATATTAAGATTTACAAATGACATAGGATTATTTACAAAATTCTAGTTACCCTTCACAACAGGCATTGCAGGGAATTGTTGTTTCATTTTCATTGTAGATGGTTGGAAGTAGCAAGTAGAATTGTGAGAACTGCTGTTGTGTAAAATGGAAAGAAACTAGAAAAAATGTGCTCTTCAACAGTTTTTGGGTTTGTTCATGCACTATTTTACTTTATTCATTAATGCAGGCAAACAGTAAAACAATATTCACACAAGCCTGTCTTACAATCTATGCCTGTATTTTGCATCTCCAGTTACTTAGTCCAGTTTCTGCTTAACAGTATTTATGGTATTTATGGTTAGAAATGTTTAGTCTCATAAGGCATAGAGCTCTAGTTATTTGTGACCATGATGTTAATTCAGTGTTGATAGATTATATATAGATCATGTTCAAAGATGAACAATATATTCCCTTCCCTTAGCTAACTGTGCTTTTTGATCTTCTTAAGCCCTGCTCCTTAAAAAGCTTTTCTGAAAGATTTGAACATTACTATAGGGGATTATGAACAGTTCATCAATGCTAACCACATTATTATGTGTTTGAGATATATGGATGGCAAGAAATTCACCTCAAGAGCAAAGCTCAAGTTACCCCCCCCCCCATCTAACTAACTGCTTAGTGCACATTGCAACTCTTAAGATATTAACCATATTTTTTCCATCTTAGTTTTAAAGCCTGCAACATTTGGTCCAAGACCACCAATTACTGGAGAGCCGATTTCTTGTGATTAGTGCTTCTGTTTTGCTCCTGATGAGAGAAGGAGTATTGGGATATTATTTCCTGGAGACTGCTGATCACCAGAAAGTCTGTTAATTACTTCATAGGAGCCAGCTTGGAATTTGTGCTACTGTTTACTCCGGGTAAGAGGAGGATTACAGGGTCATCGATTCCAGACTCTCTCTCTGATTGGGCAGTGAGTATCTGTGTGGGACCTTTCTGACCTTCCTGATTGATCTGATTGGTATTCAAGGCATATACCAGGAAAAGGCTGCAGTAAGCCTATAGACTAGTACATCATCTGGGATAAGACTGCTGATCACCAAAGAGTCCGAGGCCTGCTTCTCACATTGGGATTAGTGCTACTCATTTTCTTCTGGTGACAGTAGAAGCAAATAGAAATTGAATCCCAGTAGGGTGAAGCCATGTGAGCCCAGCAGTAGTAGTAGCCAGGTGGTAACCAGTTAGGTGAATCCCCACTATTCATCATTCTTAACAAAGCTAGTTCATTCTTTTCAATAAGTACTGCTTGATAAGCTACTATCTGACCTAACTTCAGAGTATCTCCCTAAATACGTCACCCACAAATCATCAGGGTCTACTGAAGTAGTCTCCCTCAAATGTTTGGCAGTGCCCCCATACATATGCAGGCACCTTGAGTTGACATTTTCCTGTAAAAATACCCTTGACATCTCACCAATACCTAATTGTGCATAGGGCAACCAGTTTGTGCAGTTACAAGCATTGTCCCCAGAGTTGCAAACCAGATACTCCTGATTTTATTCTATATTCTCACAACAACCGTCTACTCAATAAAAAATGGCCTGTTGTCATGGATATAATCTTTACCACTATCTCCTTTGCCAACTTACTGGATATGGGCATCCTGAGGCAATGTAGAAATTCTGACAACCAGTTAGTTCTAAAACTGATAAGACATGTGAGAGATGTATTTACACAATATGACTGAAGTCGATGCTCTCACATAAAAGCACTTCTAATCTCAGTCTTGTCAGTATTGAACACACAGCATGAACCAGACACATAGACCCACGTATACTGAGGCACTTAAATGTGACCTTTCAAACCCTCAAAGACCTCCTAGACAAAGCACACATAACAAATGCCTTCAGCAGCCCTAAATGCATTTTTTTCAAACAACACAAACATCAACACATACAGCCACATCTCATGGAGCCTGCACTTCTAAGCTCATAAAGCAAGCCACCACACAATCCAAGGTTCTGATCATTGGGGATTCTATCGTGAGACCCACTGATATCCCTCTCACTAGGCTACATAAGGAGAAAGTCATGGTCAGTAACATATCAGGGGCCAGGATCCACCATACTGCACACAACTCAGGTCACCGGACCACAAGCACCAGTATGACTCAGTCTTAGTCCATATGGGTGTGAATTACCTCAGATGTACCTACTTAGACTATATGAAGACAGACATCACAGAACTCTCAGAACATGTGTCACAGGCTGGTATGTGCCTTGCATTGAGCAGTATTCTACCTTCACCAAGGATGATGCCACAATACAAAAAAGAAGACGAACTTCAGTAACTGTCTTAGTTTCTGGTGCACTATTTGTCAGCATGGAAGGAGATGGTCAATAGACCATGCTGTTTTACCAGGGATAGTCTGCACTTCTCTCATCTAGGCTTTTGAATATTGGCCAAAGCATTGTCCTCTGCCATTGTATGCAGTGCCACCCTGACAATCCTCCTGACATAGCAAATCAAAACTAAGAAAATGCAACAGTATTACTATTCAATGCTAGGAATCTAATCAAGAAACCCCACTCCCTACAGGCTCTTCTCACCCTAGACAGTGCTGATATTTGTGCAGTCACTGAGACATGGTTTAAAGCCTCAGAGATTATTCTGGCAGTGCAAGACTATAATGCCTTCCACACATTTAGACCAGCTACTACACTACCTTGGACTAAAGATGGAGGTGTCTCAGTTTGCAACAAAAATAAATATACCTCAAGGTTGGTCAAATCGAGTGATGCACTTCCTCTTCTCTGTGTTCAAATCACTATAGATAAAGCCCCATACTACATCCCTCCAAGCTATAGCTCCCCCTCTATGACCCAGGAAACCCATAACATGTATTTAAACTTATTGGAAACATTTACAATCCAACCCAGTACCATATTTCTGGGAGACTAATTACCCCACCATTAACTTGGAATCATATAAAACACCAAAGATGCAAGCACAGAGATTCCTGGACTTTGTAAACACAAACTCCCTGGACTAGACTTTCAATATGCCCACTAGGTGTGCAAACATATTGGATCTGGTCCTCAGTAATATGGGAGAGCACTGCATGTCCCCTAGTGTAATGTCCTTTCTTGCAAGGTCAGACCTCAAAACAGTCTAATTTGAAGTAAAAATAAAACCCAGAACCCCAGCTAACCCTGGAATGTTCAGGATCTTCTCTAAGTTTAACATCCTACTAAGTGATAACCTGGCAAAATTTCAACTCCCCACCCCACCCCCACCCCCAAACCCTGAGAAGACTGCTGACTATGCAGAATTGCTCACGGAAACCCTATACATGCATGTTAATGGCTGCATAGAGGCAGCTGTACATACCAGGAATAAGAACAAAACTAACTCAAAAATAAGACACCCTGGTGGAATCATTCATCAACAGGCTGTATAACAGAAAGAAGAAAATCATGGCTAAGATAAAAGCACTCTCACCAAACTAAGCAAACAACTCAGAGAATAAATAGTCTACCAAATTCAAGTTTGAGTTAATCTGGCTTCAAAGGTAAAGGACAACCACAAGGCATTCTTTAACTAAGTCTTCAGCCTCAAGGGCAGTACCCAATTTTGTTCAGAGCTCATTGTTAATGAATCCACCCATATGAGCCAGAAGATCCAGCAAACCTACTGGCAGACAAATTCATTTCTAACTTTACCCTTTCTCCACCTCAGCCACCCCTCAGGAAATACCATCAAATATAACTTCCATAATTGTAACTAGGGAACAGATCCTTAATACCATCTCTACGGCAAAAAACAATGCATCAATGCACCCAGACAATATTCCAGGCTGCCTTCTAAATAACATGAAACATCATCTATCAGGCTCACTGAAATCACTATTTAACCATATCCTCCAAATGGGCTTCAGGTTTCACAATGGAAAATGGCAAATATCATCCCCTCTGCACAAAGGACGGCCATCTACAGACCCTGGAAACCACAGACCCATAAGTCTTACTAGTCTTATATGCAAAGTCATGGAAAGATTTATCATGGAAATTATTGATAATGGCATAGAAAACCTCCAGACACTGGTCCCAACCCAGCTTGGTTTCAGCAAGGACAAGTCTTGCTTGCTCATCCTGATGGACTTCTTTGACAAGGTCACCAAAGCAATGTATGAAGGCAAAAGGGTTCACACTGCCCATCTTGACCCGGCCAAGGCATTTGACACAATACTCTACTCGGGCATGGTTGGCAAACTCAGGAGGTTGGATATAAACCCTTATGTCACCCAATGAATATCCAAATGGATCACAAACAAAACTCAGGAAGTTAGAATTGGGAATTCCACCTGTACAAAGAAGCCAGTCATCAGAGGAGTCCCTCAGGGATTGGTCTTGGAATCTATCCTTTTTGGCATATACTTCTCTAACGTCAAGGTGAACATCAATAGCTTCTGGCTGACTAAATTTTCAGAAAATTACAAATTAGGAGCAGTCATAGAATCCCCCACCAACACTAATGTTCTCCAAGAAGGGCTGACACAGATAAATAACTGGTGTCAGAACCATAGAACCATAGACTAAAACTAAAATGCATGAAATGCATAATTGTATCCTCTGGAAAGTCAGAGGACTAATGAGCTGTTAATAAGATGTTTTCTGTGGGCCAGTGGTCTAGGGTTTGATTCCTACAGTCTCCATTAGCTACCTGTGTAATTTTGAGCAAGTTACTTAACTAGACAACACTCCTAGGCTGAGTCTGAAGTCTGAAAAGGCACCATGGAGATCAGTACTCAACACCAGTTAACAAATGCAAATAAAAAATAAAGGTAGTTGCTACCTTATGATGGTTTCCATGTGGATTGAGCATCTGCTACCTATCACAATGGGTGAGATATCAGTAATATGTTAAGCGACAAGAGGTGTGTGCATTGCATATCACATATAAAAGTCAACATACATTTCTGTGAATGCCTACATACCAGGGTTGCAAAAGATGTACAAGAATGTAACATGGCAGACATGTATAGTGACACTAGGAAACATTGCCATGCAAAGGTCACATATAGCAGTGCAGCTACAAGGGATAAGCAAAAATAAATCGTATATACATGACCACTAAATGTGCTTAGGTGCCTCTCATTGCTGTGGCATGTGTGCATATATCCATATGCACCTACAAGGTATATATATTACTTAAGTGCAGCAAGTATATGGGGCACACAGGATATATGTGCACATTCACACCCTGCATGGTGCTGTCTCATTATGACACTTAATGACACACTGCTACTACTGCAGACAAGCATTACAGGTGCTGAGCAACACTGTCAGTCATTAGAGTACAGAATACATAGGCTAAAATGCATATAACATATGCCATCATGAAACACTAGTGGAACACTACATGTCACTATTGGGCGACTGCCATACATGTAGGTTATGTGCCAAGCAGAACAAGGTGTAGATTTAATGTGTTCAACAGTGTGGTCACAACATAAATTCATTCCTAGGCAGTGCCTGTACAGATAAATATGTGCAGGTCAACAATCTGCACTGTAATACCCCATAATATACATTTTCTATGAGATGGATATACTGATGCCATTTAACATAAAATGAGTGCACACAAATTACCACTATGTTTATTGGTTCTGCTCTGTGTAGGAGTGCACAATGAGGTGTCAAATGTATGGCTTAAGGGGCAAAGATACAATTGCACAAAACCTGGAGTACACCTGTAGATATACAGAATACACAAAACATTGGTGCACAACACAAAGTATATTTGTCTATGCAGTGGCATCTCGTATGGAGTTTGTAGGTCAGTAAGCAATGTGCATCAAATACAGAGTACTATGTACTTGACAGAAGGGTATAACCATGTACTGCATCAGATAAATGAAACAGATGTTAGCCCCCAGCAGTGTAGAACACAGAGATATACTCATGATATCTGAGATATATATATATATATATATATATATATATATATATATATATATATATATATGGTTCCCGTTTACAAGCTCGAATTGTGACATACTCAAAACGCGAAAAGCCGAAACCAGAAGACCAAAACCGCACAGTCTCGAATAAGCAAAACACCGAAACTATCCCAAACAGCAGCTACGCAATATGAAAAGCTCGAAAAACCTCGAAAAAATAATAAAATAATTTATTAACCAGAGAATTATTCCTTCTCCGTCCTAAAATATTAAATAAACAAGAACTAGTGCAACATAACAACTTCAGTGCACAGACAACAAAATAGGAGCACGCCAGCTAACAATATCGGCTTTTGTGCTAAACTGCACGCCAGAAATCCAAATTAAATATTCATCAGTTTCTCCAACAACAGGACTTATCCTCTTCTCATCTTAAATCTTCAGTAATCTGGCAATAGCCATCAGAAATTCTAAACATGCATAACTTGATCTATGCTTTAATACATGCTCAAATTTAGCATGGCGACGTAAAACCTTCCGTTTCTTGGGTGAAGTAGGCGTACCACAGCTCATACGAATCCTAAGCTCATCCACCCTATCTTGCTCTCTAGCCAGCACTTTCATGAGTGCTGATAGGTCGGTCTGTCTGTGGCCCAGCAAACTCTTTAGCCTATGGTGCCATGCCTCTACACTATTCTGTGTATGAGGCAAAAACAATGTATTTAACTCATCCACGTTCCAGAACGAAATTGGAAACAATGGTGGAAACCGAGAAAAACCAGTAGTCCTAGTACAGAACTTACGAACCTTGCCGAGCACATATCAATCAGAAAAGTATCGCAGCAGTTCCATACCTTCAGCAGGAAACACTGCTTTAACTTCATCAAAACCCCCGATTACATCACTCTCAGGCAAAAATGCTAATGCGAGCAAACATTTCACATGCAACTGATACAAAAAGTCTGTATTATACAGATGTGCAAGACCCAATTGTTGAACCTTTCTCCATATGTTCTGTGAGAAATGAAATAGACATCCTTTAGCTGTAACACCCTGTAAATTTGTCAGTATACTTCTTCTGGCTGCTATCTCAAAGTCACTTAACACGTACTTCACAGATATTTCCAATCCATTTTCGTCCATTAAGCGCAACACACAATTCCACATGTAATTGTACGATTTAAGTGACTTCTTATTCATTATACAATATAATAATGGCACACTCTTATGGAACCCTCCGTATTGAATCAGCCCATGGATACTATACAACTGCCGGCACAATATCCCTTTGTAGAAGAACGTGCCATCAACAAGCCAAATAGTGGCAGTACTTAAATCAACTAAATTTTGCTTAGTGGAAAACACCGCCATTGCTGTATCTGTGACAGCATCTACTGTAGTCTTAGTTAGAAATACCCCAGACTTAGTTGCAAAGTCATTTACATTTATATCTTGCAAGTTTGCAATGCGACTACTACAACATTGTGATACCTTACGTCGCATCCTTCCAACCTGCTGCACTAGTGCTTTACGAGCAGGCAAACTGGGAGCAATCACAGTAGAAGTTGACGCCAACACATCGTCCACAAGCAAACAAGGAGTATCTCTGGAGTTCCTTGCCTTCACCTTCAAACTATGGCATACTCTGTACTGCTCAACTTCAACAGGGTCTCCAGGATGCATATTCCTCACTGACTTCAACAACTGTTCCCCATTCGGCACACTCATAGACACAGCCCTACCTTTGCATTTTTCATCACGTTTCCATTTACAGCACCAGTAAGTCTTTTGTTTGTAGATCTTCTCTCTATGTAATACATAGCCATCTAGCAAAAGCACCGAAGCTCCTTTCTGCGATAAGACAGTCACATAAATGTCACCAATCGAACCTGGGGCAGTATAATTACCATCTACAGGCTGTATGTTAATGAAACTATGTAACACTCGGCAGTGACAGATACTTGTCTTTGTTTAGCATAGCCGTCAGCCACTTCTACACCTTTTAAATTTCGCACTTCTCGTCTTTCGAGGTTCCGATCTTTCGCCTTTATAGTCTCGAGATACCGCATTTCGATCATGTAGCAATTCGAGCTTGTAAACGGGAACCATATATATATATATATATATATATAGAGAGAGAGAGAGAGAGTTACACTATATAATCTCAAAATACTGAAATGTCGCATTTCAGTATTTCGAGACTATAAAGTCTAAAGTGGAGTTACGTGAAACTGCATAATAGAAAATGTGGAAATGTCGCATTCGCCATTATGTGTTCGCGTACATGACGTGCAGTGCAGTTTGTGGATTTAGCTGGGGTTTGAGGTAAGTGGTGTTTTTGTAAAAGTATTGGGTAGGGATTTTAGTGTGTGTGAGTGTGGGTAGTGGTGAGTTTTATGTGTTTGTGTATTTACTGCGACCTCTGAGTTAGTATATATATAAGGGGGGTGGGGGGCAGGGGGGTTTAACAAGATTGTGTGTGTGTGTGTGTGTGTGTGTGTGTGTGTGTGTGTGTGTGTGTGTGTGTGTGTGTGTGTGTGTGTGTGTGTGTGTTAGTTTTGTTGTGTTTGTGTGTTTTGGTTTGTTTTTTGTAGTGTCGGCAGGTAGATGCATTTGTGTTTGTGTGGTGAAGTGTTTTGTTTGTGTCACGTTCGTAGTTTGAAAGTTTGGGGTTTTTGATTTTTCAGCTTTATAGTCTCAAGATGCTGAAATTTGATATTTCAGTATTTCGAGATTATAAAGTGAATCTATATATATATATATATATATATATATATATATATGTATGTATATATTTTTTTTTCTTTTTTTTCTCTGTTTCAGTGATATTTAACAATCATGTGCTGCTCTTAGATTGTACTTTTTAACAGAATTCTACAATAGCTGTGTTTTTTGTGTTTTGTAAACACATCTCAGGGTTAAGTTCCAAGGTTTCTTTACTTGTCTTTACTTCTGTTCTTATAGGTTTATAGATTTATAGATTAATACTAGGCTAACTGCCCTTGAGGGCCATTTTACGCCTAGCCAATTACTCCATGTGAGAATCAAACCCTGCACCTTATGTTTGTAGCGTAAGCACCTTAATCATTATGCCAAACTTCAGTCTCCATTTTTTCTCTCACCCAATTGTTGTTTTGCTCTTAAAACTTGGTGGCTTTTGAGTTGCCTGCCTCTACTATAAATTTGATATTTGACACTCCTTCCAGTCTTATCGCATCAGTTCATTCTATTGTGTACAGTGAGATCATTTGGGAAGGCCCACCCCCTTAGTTTCTTAACCTTGAATTATCGTCTGTTTCCTATCATTCCCACTTAACAAAAAATGCTTTAGTCAGCTGCTTTTACTGTTTTTGTGTCTCTTCCTACTTTATTACTTTATTTTGCTTTTACTGCTTGTTTTCAAAGTGTTCAATTGCATTCATTCTGCTGCATTTATTAATGCTTTTTAGTAGCCTGATTAAACTGTAATTGTTACTCTAAGTGTCTTAGTTTTGGTTAAAGGACTTGGGCTTCAGACCAGTTATTTCACATTAAGACGTTTTGTGGTCTGCACTCTTGTGAAAGGACCATCTATCCTTCTGAGCTGAGAATTGCTGGGTGACAACCTATTGTGCTTGTTGTTCTTAGTGTCGTTGTTCCATTTTAAGCACTTGGGCTCCAAACCACTTACTTTACATT
>NC_056729.1:1429925910-1429993410 GCF_019279795.1 Protopterus annectens | reverse complement strand
TGACTGATGACTAAGCCAACTCAGAATCAATCAAACTATTTAAATAGTTTAACAGTCTTGAGATAAAACAATGTAAAGGATATAAACCTTGTGAGCTAATCCAAGAAACAAATTTCTTCCACTGCTGAATGACAGTTTTTTTTTTTTGGCATTAGGTTTCTTGGTTTTATTTAAAGTTTATAAAACATGAGAAAAAGAGGAACTACTACAATTTGGTTCTCTAGGCTGACAAGCGTAAAGTTTTGAAACTGAGATAAAGCACCCTGCCCACAGTTTTCAATAAAGGTAATGGCCATAGTGGAAGACTACCAGGCAGAGATAAACAAATGTCTTGGCCAAAATAACTATTTGAATTGCAGTGATTCTGGACATCCACGCTGGCAACTGATGAAGCAATATATTGATTAGAACTCTTCCCCTAATTTCTCCAAATACTTTGGGTTTCTAATACCGTGATAGGAATGGACCCCCTTAAAAGTCATGTAATTACTACTGCTTCAGTCTTTGCAGTTTTCCACAAGTACACCATTTTTTATTAGCCCTGCTGCTACTGCTACTGGAATTATCTGCACTTTTAAAAAAGTTATTTGTTGTTTAATCTTACCTGTAGGCTAACACACTCAAGTGCGCTAGCCGTTTAAAAGCATTTACTGTCTGTTTTTCCTCTGTTTTCTGCAAAAAAGAAAAAAAAAAAAAAAAAATCTTGTTTTCCCACCTTACTGAACTAGAATAGTCCAGTCTTCAGAGTTTGCTGATCTCTGGGCTTTGGCTTGGTTCCTGTGCTATTCCATATCCTTATTTGGATAAAGGGAAGCTTCTTTGTTCACCAGTGGGAGTGGGGAACACTGAGCAGCCTATTTGTCCCTAGAGCAGTGGTTCCAGCCAGAAACTTGTAGTCTATTGGCCATTTTGGGTCAATTCCTAGCTCTTTTCAACCCCCTGCTATAAAGCGCGCTTTTGCGTGATTTAGCGTGGAGTTGCCCATAGAGCACTATCAGGCAGCGCCGGTTAAACTATTTCTGCCTCCGTAAAGTCTGCTTTTCAATTTTTCCCTTAGAACTTCTCTACTTGCAATCTAAACAGTCTATTCTCTATCTCAAAAGCTCAGCACTTGCTCCTAAAGCATTTTTATATAGGTAAAGCTCAGCACTTGCTCCTAAAGCATTTTTATATAGGTAAAGTACTTGTATACTAAACAAAGTACTACATTAGCCTAGAATCCCCTTGAGTACCCATTTCCCTATAGGTCTCTTCTGACTCAGTTACACAGCAAACTTTTTCACTTTTTCTAGCATGTCGAAGGGTCAGTTGCTAGCCTCCTCTCCTGTTCAGCTGGTAAATCTGGGCATCTTGAGGCAATGTTACAATAGCCTCATGTACACAGACAACCCACTCCTTCTCCCACAAAACACAAATACATGTGAGAGATGCAACTATATAGCCAAACTGGAGGCTGAGCTCTCTCAACTCAGGACTGGCAAGACCAGACAGGAGGAGAAGGAAACCACGCACACCACAAACCCAGTTTCACATAGAACTATCACAACTGCAAAACAAACACATAAACACACAAAGACATACTGAGGCACTGATCAAAATCTACCAAAACTACAGAGGCCTCCAAAGCAGACACCCAAGCAACTGCCACCTCAAGACATAAGACATGCAACACATAGTTCTCAAAGTCAGTGTGCTAAACAGTCACAGCCCTTAAGGCCAAACACAATGCCAGACACACTTGTTATAGGTGGCTCCATAGTCAGACACACTGACGTCCCACTCACCAGAATGAACAAGGAAAAGATCACAGTAAGCTGCCTGTCAGGCGCTAGAATCCGCCACATAACACAAGCACTCAGGTCACTCCACAGCAAGTACAAGTATGACTCAGTCATTGTCCATGCCGGTGTGAACGACCTGAGACGTACCTCCCTGGACTACATGAAAAGAGACATAGAGGAGCTCTCAGATTATGTAGCCCAGGCCGGTATGACCCTGACCCTGAGCAGTATCCTACCCTCAACCATGAATGATGCCACAATACATGCAAATAGCGTGCCCTGCTAATGTGTCCATCTCAAGTGTTATAACATAGTTAGGTAGGGGTTTGAATCCTGCAAATGACAAGTGTGTGCGCTCAGCGGAGGGGGGTTAGTGTGTGTGAGGAAAATGTCCCTTTCAAGGGAGGTCATAGTCTCCCTATACTCATCACTCATCAGACCAATGATTGAGTACAATGCCCCATTCGGAATGTATCTGACCCGACACTTGCAGCAGCTGGAGAGGCCACAAAAGTTCCTCACCAAAAGGATACAGGGTCCCAAACATCTGTCCTATGCTGCCCGACTGAAAGAACTCCAGCTCTATTCAGTCGCTTACCGCTTGCTCAGAGGTGACCTTTGCCTTACATACAAGGCCATGTCAAACCCAGATTTGATGAATATGCTTCACCTCAAAAAATCTAGATCCGTCAGAGCCACAAGGGCGGGAGACTTAAACCTCGACACGGCTATTAATAGGACGTGCTGGAGGGATAGATTCATCACCCAAAGACTCCCTATGCTGTGGAATAAAATCCCGGTATATGTGAGGCAGAGCACCTCGCTGGCCTTGTTCAAGAGAAATCTTGACCAATGGATGGGAGATCGCAGATATACCCCAGGGATTACCTCAGTGTCACTGCTCAACAGAGGCACAGCAAAATAATGGGTATAGTTCCCCATACTAAAGGGGTGGCGTAAGCCACAAAACTATGGGCTAGGCTTGTAAATGCCCTTGGGCAGATAGCCTAGTATGAACCTATGAACCTATGAACCTATGAACAAAATGATCAGCTTTAATAATTGGCTTAATTACTGGTGTCATTCTAAGGGGATCCAATGTCTGTCTGCCTGGGATGACATGCTTGACAAGCCACGCTGCTTCGCAAGGGACGGCTTGCACCTGTCACCCCTGGGCTTCCGGATATTGGCAAAGGCTCTTGCCACCCCCATAGTGCCTTTTTTAGGCAAGGCTCAAACGATAAACCTACCGCCCTAGAAAACAAAAATGGAGAAAAACTAAGGGTAATACTGCTCAATGCCAGAAGTCTAAACCTCAAGATGCACGCCCTCGAAGCCCTCCTCAGTATGGAGAACATCGATGTCTGTGCTGTGACTGAAACCTGGTTCAAGGCTCCTGAGAGCACCCCAGCACTATCAGATTATACCTCATATCATGCGTTCCGGCCCCAAAATCTGGACCGAACCACAAAAGGAGGGGGAGTATCCATATTCATAAAGGATACCCACACCTCCAGGTTAGTGGCATCGCACGAAGCATCGGAGACCATCCAGGTGCAATTAACCATAGGTAAAACTGCCCTACAGTTTTTGTAACATGCTGCAGACCACCTTCTCAAACTCAGGAAACCCACACAGCCTTCCTGAAGACACTGGAGAGTATGAATGTCTCTCCAAACACCATCATATTGGGTGACTTCAACTACCCAAACATAGACTGGGAACATTACTCAAGCCCCAACACCCTAGCCCAAAGGTTCCTTGAGTTCATAAATTCAAATGCTATGGAACAACTAGTCACCATTCCCACAAGAGGAGAAAATATACTAGACCTGATCATCACAAACATGGGGACAAAATGCTCCACACCGGAAGTATATCCCTCATTGGTGAGATCAGACCATAAATTAATCTCACTGAAGATCCACATCCCGCCCCCACCCCCAGCAAAAAACGACCACAGTGAAGAACTTCTCAAAAGCAAACTTCACACTTCTTAAGACTGGAGTGGTATCCTTTCAAGGCCCCCGAGCCAGTGGAAACCACAACCCACGCTGCTGAAACCCTTACAAATGCCTTCTACGAGCACCTCCAGGAATGTATGGATCAAGCAATCCCTAATAAAATCAAGACCCTTTCCACCAAAGGCAGGCACCCGGTCTGGTGGACTCCAGCCATAAACAAACTCTACAACAAGAGGAGAAAGCTACTACATGACAGAGCAAAATCCCTAAAAGGGAAGGTATCTCTGATCAATACTAGCAAAAAACTACGATCACTCATAAAATCATCCAAGGCCAACTTTGAGAGAAAAATCGCTAATGACACAAAAGACGATCATAAAGCCTTCTTTAGCTATGTTAGAAACCTGGGTGGAAACTCCCAGATATGCTCAGAATTAGTCCAAAATGATAAAAATCACTGAACCCACAGACATTGCCAACATACTGGCAGACAGGTTCAGTGCAAATTTCTCCCTCCCTCCCCAAAAGGAGAAATATCTATCCCACCAGAGTCTAGCCTCCCAAACATCTCAGATGCCCAGGTGAGAGCTGCTCTCTCTAAAGCAAAAACACAGCATCAATGGGACCGGACGGTGTCCCCGGCTGTGTACTACCTAACTCAATGAGGAACTAAACCCACACATAAGGCTGCTGTTTAATCTTAGCCTTACTACAGGATACGTACCCAAAGAATGGCGACGGCAACTGTGGTCCCACTCCACAAAGGCGGTGCTTCTACGGACCCTGAAATTACCGCCCCATAAGCTTGACGAGCCTTGTCTGCAAAGCTATGGAGAGGATCATAATGGAACTCATAAATAAAGACATTGGGGACCTACAGACACTGGATCCTACCCAATTTGGCTTTGTCAAGGGCAGATCCTGCCTCTTGAACTTGGTCGACTTTTTCGAAACAGTCACTAAGGCCATTGATGAGGGTAAGGCAGTTCACACAGCCTACCTTGACCTAGCAAAAGCGTTCGACAATACCCCACTCGGGCATCATAGAAAAGCTCACCAGCTTAGATGTAAACCCATATGTCACAAGATGGGTTGCAAACTGGCTCAAGGACAGAACACATAGGGTTAGAGTTGCTGGTGCCATGTCAGACTCTAAGCCGGTCACGAGCGGTGTCCCACAGGGCTCAGTCCTGGGCCCCCTCTTGTTCGGCATTTATTTTTCTGAAGTGCAGGCAAACATACGGGGATTGTGGCTGACAAAATTTGCAGATGACTGCAAACTGGGCACCATAATTGACACTCCATCAGACACAGACATCCTCCAGAATGGTCTCATAGAAATGGATAACTGGTGCCAGAGCCATGGCCTTAAGCTAAATGCCAAAAATGTATAGTCATACCCTTTGGGAAAAACAAGGTAACCCCTAACTACCACATAGGTGGTAATCCATTAAACACGGAAGAAGTTATCAGGGACCTGGGGACCCAAGTTGACAGTAACCTCTCTTTGACACTCACATTGCCAAAGTGGTTAGGAAGACCTTCTACATTGCCCACCTGATCATGAAGGGATTCACATCCAGATCAGGAGAGGTCATTGTACCCTGTACTCTTCACTTATCAGACCAATGATTGAGTACAACGCCCCATTCGAATGTACCTTACCCGACACCTGCAGCAGTTGGAAAGACCCCAAAAGTTCCTCACCAAAAGGATAAAGGGGCTCAAACATATGTCATAATGATGCCCGACTGAAGAAACTCCAGCTCTATTCAGTCGCATACCGTCTGCTCAGAGGTGATCTGTGCCTGACATACAAGGCCATGTCCAACCCGGAATTAATGGACATGCTCCACCTCAAAAAATCCAAATCCACCAGAGCCACGAAAGCAAGAGACTTAAACCTCAACACGGATATAAATAGGACGTGCTGGAGGGACAGATTCATCACCCAGAGACTCCCTACACTATGGAACAGAATCCCAGTCCATGTGAAGCAGAGCCCCTCACTGATTCTGTTCAAGAGAAATCTTGACGAGTGGATGGGAGATCGTAGGTTTACCCCGGGAATCATCTCTGTATCACTGCTGGACAGAGGCACAGCAAACTAATGGGTATAGTATTCTCATCCTAAGGGGTGGTGAAAGCCACACACACTCTGGCTAGGCTTATAAACGCCCAAGGCAGATAGCCTAGTATGAACCTATGAACCTATGAACTCTTCAGCACTGGCAATGTACCCAGAACTGACTCCTACAACCCATTCAGCGTTACGTGTATCAGCAGCATGTTTAAGTACACCATTTTTTTATTAGCCCTGCTGCTACTGCTACTGGAATTATCTGGGTGTCCATCCTATTTTACTGAAGTTTCGGGTTTGCATATCCTGGTACTTTTTTTTTTTTTACTTTCTGACTCACAGTATGCAGGATAGTCATTGATACATTTGTCCTTTTTTCTTTGACTACTACATCTGATTTTCTTGCTTTTGCTTAACTGCTGCCATTGGAAGATCTCATGTGCACATAACCTCTTCAATTTGAGCAAACCTGTGAGCTTCATGTTTCAAATGCATCTCAGCTACCTGTATGTTAGCTGAGAGTACTTGTACAAATCCCAATACAAGAGTCTTGCCATGGTTTTGTGCCTTTCATTGTAGAACCTCAGCCATGAGTACATCAACCCAGCAACAAGATGTGCTACTCTTCCTAATTCTGTACTACAAAAGCTACTTAGACTTTGCAAACCATCATGTATGTAGTCCAATGTCTTCAGCTGCCATTAACGTTTCATCTTTTGTTTTAAATTCACCTCTCCTTAACCATTCGTGTGTTAAACTTTTGATCAGCATGCTACTGTATGAAGAATTCTCTATACCTGTCACTTTAATTGTGGCTTTCTAGCCTTTCCTTCTTGTCTTCTTTGAACTTTTCCGTTTTTTTTTTTTTTTTTTTTTTTTTTTGCACTTTCTGATGATTATTTTCTGCTTCTGGTGTGATTACCACTCCTGTTCATTTTAAAAATGCTTCTGCTAATCTGAGAAAAATACATTGTCTTATAACTTACATTCTTCATGTTTCAACCATGCTTGGATCTGATGTCAACAAATATGCAGAGTCAATCTGAAGGAGGCCTGCACCACCTTAAAACTGAGGGATATATAACCTTGTCATGCAATGTTTCTTTCTTTCTTTTTTTTTTTTTTTTACTTATCAGTTGATAAGTATGAATCATTGTTTCTGTTTTCTTATCCAATGCTTTTTGGGGCCAGTCAATCACACCAAAGCTCTACGTTAGAAAAGGAAGAACAAGCTAATTTACAGTTTGAATTTTATTCCTTGATATCAAGGCAATTTTTAATATTAGCTTTGGTGCTCTAAAGTGTTCATTACCAAACTTTGTTTTTATCTGTTTAGGTTTTACTCTTGACCCTTATTCTATTCATAGGTTCACAGATATGTACTAGGCTAATGGCCCTAGAGCCTTTACAAGACTAGCCCATAGAAGTGACCTGGCATTGTGCCACCCGACGTTAGTTCCCAATGCCTCTATCAAGTACAGCCACTGGAATGATCCCTGGGGGTTGAACTTTCTATTACCCATCCATTCATTCATCAAGATTTCTCTTGAAGAGGGTCAGTGAAGTGCTCTGCTTGACATGTATGGGAAGTCTATGGGAAGTCTATTCCAGAACATGGGCAGTCTCTGGGTGAGGAACCTGTCCCCCCAGCATGTTCTGTTGATTGTGATAATGAGGCTGAGGTCTCTGGAGCATGTGGTGTGGAGGGATTGGGATTTCTTTAGATGTAGCATTTCTAACAGAGCTGGGTAAGACATGGCTTTGTAAGTCAAGCAGAGATCACCTCTAAGTAGGCGATATGGGACAGAGAATAGCTGGAGTCTTTTGAGTCTGTCCGTGTAGGACATGTGTTTAATGCCTGTGATCCTCTTCTTATACATTTCCTCCTGCTCATGTGCTTTTATATCATATTCCTATCCCAGGCAAACACTTTCTTGGTGCTTCAGTTTTTGTGCAATAAATGTTGCTTTTGCAAATTTATCAAGACCAAATGTTACTCCTAACCCACCTGATAAAGTTTAAGACTTGCAGTGGTGCTTGTCCAATAAGACATACATATTTAAAACATCCACAAAAAGGAGATGACAGGTCTTTGTAAAAGGTTGGTCTTGAAAGCTGAGCTGTAAAGTACAGTTTTGTACCTACCATAAATGTAGATGTCCGAGAGGAATGCATCTGCAGTCTTTACAAATGGGTTGTCCTGTAGTCAGGCAGCCCTTCGGTCGGCCGGATTCCAAAGTCTGGGTCCGGCTTCGGCTGGTGTCGCACTTCACCCGACGTCATTGCGGCAGTTATTCGGGTATAAAGGCATCAGCCGACGCCATTTTCCTCAGTGTTTCTTGCCCCAGATGCCAGGTGCCCTCTTGGATGGCTAAATTTGGATAAATGCCAAAGTTTCCAAATAGTAGAGAGCAAACACACAAAATAAGCATGTATGTACATATATACAAACAAATACACCATAATAGATCCCCAAGCTAGCTGAAGATTGGCAAATACCCTAGGAGTACCTCAGAGGGGAAGGAGGGTGGGTAATCCTGACTGCAGATGCATTCCTCTCGGACATCTACATTTATGGTAGGTACAAAACTGTACTATGTCCTTCAAGGATGCATCTGCAGTCTTTACAAATGGGTAGAATACCATAGCTAAACTAGGGGAGGAGGAAATGAGAAGAGATTATGGTGTAGTTAGGATCCCTTGCAAAACAGCAGTGGCAAAACCAGCACGGGATCTAGAGTATAGAGGTAAGTTATAATGCTTGGCAAATGTATGCACGGAGGTCCAAGTAGCAGCCTCTATAATGTCATTGTTAGCCACTCCTCGTAAGAAAGCTGTGGTAGTGGCTGTAGCCCTTGTGGAGTGAGGCCTGATGTTCTCTGGAGTTTTCTTTCCATGGTAGGAGTAACAAAATCTAATGCAATTTCCTATCCATTTGGAGATTGTCTGTTTAGAAATTGGTTTTCCTTCCTTTCCTGTTGCATATGCTACCAGAAGCTGGTCAGTTTTTCTATTGTTTTTTGTCCTGTCCAGGTAGTAGCGTAATTGTCTGTGTACATCCAAGGTATGTAAGAGCCTTTCTCCCCTGTTCTGTGGGTTGGGGAAGAATGTAGGAAGGTGGATAGCCTGATCTAAAGAGACTCTGGATACCACCTTAGGCATAAATGTAGGATTTGTTCTCATGGACACTCTATCTTGATGGAAGATCAGGAAGGGTTGCACTGCCATTAATGCCTGTAGTTCAGAGACCCTTCTTGCTGAAGTTATTGCCAGCAGGAAAGCAGTCTTCCAGGATAAGTATTGTAATTCTGCTGTTGCTGCTGGTTCGAAAGGAGGAAGAGTCAGTTTTTCTAGCACAAAGTTCAAGTCCCATGCTGGCAATGGAGGTTTCCTGGGAGGTTTTACATTTTTAATTCCTCTCAGAAACTGTCTGAGCAGAGGATGCGAGAAGACAGGAGGATCCAAGCTGTATTCTGCTGAAATAGCTGATGCATGTATCTTGATGGAAGAATAGGACAGGCCTGTATGGAAGAGCTCCGCCAAGTACTCCAGAATGTTGGCTATGTTCACCAGTGTCACATCTTGCCCCTTTGCAGTACTCCAGATGAGATATCTTTTCCATTTTGCTGCATAATTCTTTCTTGTTGAAGGTCTACGAGCCTCCAGGATTATGTCTTTAACCCTTTGGGATAAATTTGGGTTAATTGCTGTTATGTAATGTTCCAGGCAGTTAGCTGCAGAGTTTTTAGGTTTGGATGCAGGATGTTGTAGTTGTTCTGTGTTAGCAGTAATGGGATCAGGTGCAGTGTCCATATTTGTTCCCGGACATGCTCCTCAGCAGTGGATACCAATGTTGTCTTGGCCAGTCTGGGGCTATCAGAATGATCCTCGGACGTTCCTCTTTGATCTTCAGAAGCACCTTGTGCATCAAAGGAAGTGGTGGGAATGCGTATGCTGTCAGGCTTTTCCAACTGAAAGATAGGGAGTCCACCTTCCAAGCAAGTGGGTGGTAAGTCCTTGTGCAGAATTTCTTCAACTGGTGATTGAATGGGGATGCAAACAAGTCTATTTGTGGTAATCCCCATTCTCTTGTGATGGTTTTGAAGATGTCCGGATGCAGCATCCATTCGTGGGCATCTGTTGTAGTTCTGCTTAATATGTCTGCTAGAATGTTTTCCTTCCCTGGTACATAAATTGCCTGTAACTGAATGTTGTAGCTCAGAGCCACATCCCATAGGTCCAGTGCCAGCCGGCATAGAGGATATGAGTGTGTGCCTCCCTGTTTGTTGATGTACCACATAACTGTGGTGTTGTCTGTCCTTATCATCAACTGGCCTTCTTGGAGAAAAGGTCTGAATGCCTGGATTGCCAATTTTACTGCCATTATTTCTTTTAGATTTATGTGCAGATGCAGCTGGTCTTGAGTCCATAGGCCTTGAATGCACTTGCCCATCATGTGTGCCCCCCAATCGAGGTCTGAGGCATCTGTCGTGATGGTCTGTCTTGGTTGACTTTTGCAGAAGGGCAATCCTGTGTTTGATTGGCAGGCCTGAGCCCACCATAGGAACTCTTGCTTCAGGCATGGGATCATTGGAATTTTGGTTTCTAGGCTGTGCTTGTGCTGGGACCACAAATTCTTTAGGTACCACTGTAGCTTTCTCATATGCAGCCTGGCATGAGGGACCAGTATTATGCAGGATGCCATGAAGCCTAGAGCTTGTAGCACTTTTCTTGCAGTTAGATGGTTCTGCTTTGTTAATGCCAAGAAGTAGAGAGGAAGTTGCTCTTTCTTTTCTGCAGTTAGAAATGCCATTTGTTTTGATGTGTCCAGTTCTGCACCCAGAAAGGTTATTCTTTGGGATGGAATTAGCCTTGACTTTTTTGTATTGACTGTATATCCCAGGGCTTGCAGCAGGTAGATGACTCTTTGTAAGTATTCTGTTAGTTTGTTTTTGTTGTCCGCTTGTATCAGGCAGTCGCCCAGGTAGGGATAGATTTGAATCCCCTGAAGTCTGCAATGAGCGATTACTGATGCCAGGCATTTCGTGAACACTCTGGGCGCAGTAGATAAGACTAAGGGCAATGCTGAGAATTGATAATGCTCTGATCCTGCAAGAAATCTGAGGTATCTTCTGCAAATTGGTCTTATGGGGACGTGCAGGTATGCCTCCTTGAGATCTAGAGTTACCAGCCAAGACTCCTTGCCCAGCATGGGAAGAAGCTGCTGTAGGGTCAGCATTTTGAATTTTGGAACAATGAGGAATGTGTTTAAAGCGGACAGGTCTAGAATAGGCCTCCATTTGTTTTCTTTTCTTGGTACCAGGAAGAGTGTGGAGTAAAATCCTTCCTTGCTCCATAGATGGTACCTTTTCCACAGCTCTCATTCTTAATAATTGAGATATTTGTTTTAGAGCTTCTGTCCTTTGAGTAGGTGGTAGGTTTGGCATTCCTCTCTTTCCTGGTAGAGTATGGAAATGGAACCTGTAACCTTGGTCTATAGTTTGCAAAATCCATTTTTCTCTTGTAATGCAGTGCCAGTTTCTTGAAAATAAGGTTAGCTTTCCGCCTAAGGGTGCTTCTAGTTGTTCCCTGGTAGGCGGTGCCACCGCCAAGTCACTGTGATTGAGTTGTTGTAGGGGTGGTGGCTGTATCCGTGCCTCGTTGGTTGTTACCCTGCCACTGGCGACCCTGTAGGCACCCCTGGATTGGTTTCTGCCTCTAGAGCCTATTCCTGCCTCTTTGTGCCTTAGAGGAGTCCGGAAAGGACCAATTCTTGGAGGGCCAGTTCCTGCTAAACCTTGGAGGTTGAACTTGTAAGAAATCTTTCACTGTTTGCACAGATTTTGCTTTCTCTTCCATCTTTTTAGTACCTGCTGTGCAGGGGAACCAAATAAATTGACCTTGTCCATAGGTGCATCCAAAAGCTTAGATTTGACATGGTCTGGTAATGCCTGTTCTTTCAACCATGCATGCCTCCTGATAACTGTGCCAGTCATGGCTGATCTAAAGGAAGCCTCCAGTGCATCATAGCCACATTTTAAAGAATGGTTACTAACCTGCTGTATGTTATGTACCATTTCTTGAACATACTTTTTATCTAAAGATTCTTCAGAGGACAGCTTTTTAGTCAACTGGTCAAGCATAAACTCTTGATATTGAATCATATGAAATTGGCAGTTCAAAGCTCTAGCTGACAAAGTAGCAGAGGTGTAAACTTTTTTACCCCATCTCTCTAAGGACCTGGATTCCATTTCAGAGGGGAGGGGGTTTTTAGAAGAAGTAGCTGCTACAGCTTTAGGACCCTGGGAGATAGTCTCTGGATCTGCAAAAGGAGCCTTATATAAAGTGGTGATGAGTGTCCGGGACCCTGTAGTACCTATCGGGCTTAGCAGGAGCCGGAGGTAAAGAATCAGGAGCAGTGCAAGCATCATTAAATGCATCAACAACAACAGAAAGAACTGGAGGTATAGCTAAAGGCCTATGCTGTGGCAAATGTAGAAAGGTCCTAAGCCTTTTTCTAGAGTCTGAGAAATCTTGGCCCTGCCACTGAAATTGTTCCCTCATAGCATGCAAGGTTTCCCCAAAGGAAAATTCCTCAGGAGGAGAGGCTGAAGGGATGGACTCCTCAGCATCAGAGTCTTCGTAAGGAGAATAAGAAGCCTCAGGAGGGTCTGTATGTTCTGAGTCATCAGAGGAATCATCTGTGGATACTGGCTCAGGGGCTCTGCTCTAGGCCTCTTTTCTGGAGGAGGAGAGAGGCCCTGTCTGGATGAGGCTGGGCTCCACAATTAAAGAGATGAGATCCTCAGCCAAAGAAAGCATATGGGAGCTGGTGCTGGGCCTGTGAGAGGGGCTTGGCAGGCACAGGTTTTGATGCTTTGGCTGCTTTAGCCCTGGCAAAGGCCTTAATAGACATAGCTGGAGGAGGCCTAGCAGCTCCACGTGCAGGGGTTGAAATATCCAGGGGAATGGTGTCTGATAAATCCTGTGAAACCGCAACAGAAGGTTGGATTTCAGAAGCCGTTTCTACCAGGTTAGAAGAGGCCTCGGTAGAAGGCATGTTATCGGCTGAAGAAAGAACCGCTTGCTCGGTTTCGGCTGAAACCGAGACACTCGTGGTTTGCTTAACCGCGGTTTCGGCCGAAACCGCAGACCGCGAGTGTCGGTCCTTTTCTTTGCGTTTGTTATTTGCGTAGTCGGAGGATCCGACGGCATAATGTAGGCAAAATCGGAGCCGAAAATCTGTTCAGCAAAGTCCGACCGACGTCTAAATGTCCGTCGGTTAAAAAAAACACAGGCTAGACAAGCTGCTACGTCGTGGTCTGGGCCTAAACAATGTATGCAATAGGAGTGGAAATCTTTATGAGGTATTTGTTTCCCACAAGATAAACAGTTATTAACTTTCTCTGACATCGGCTGAGACAAGAAAGAGTCCCCAACGGGGTACTTAGCTTTATAGAAGTCTTCGAAGTAGTATTCGGTAGTAGTAATCTCTGGATATGACCGACCGGCACTTGCGAACAGCTTCTGCTTCGGGCGCCACGCGGCAAGAAAGACTGAGGAAAATGGCGTCGGCTGATGCCTTTATACCCGAATAACTGCCACAATGACGTCGGGTGAAGTGCGACACCAGCCGAAGCCAGACCCAGACTTTGGAATCCGGCCGACCGAAGGGCTGCCTGACGACAGGACAACCCATTTGTAAAGACTGCAGATGCATCCTTGAAGGACATCCACAGCCTAGTCTATTAAATGTATTAAGTAAGGGCAAAGCCAACAGCAGTGGTGGCACAAAATTCACCCTGGAATATCCTGCTTAGGACATTTATTCCTGAGTTACTAATTTGCTCCTTATCATGACTTAAAGTAGTCTGCTACTGCCTCACAGTCACAGCTATCTCACTGATCAATGTGTGATGCATCTTACGCATATGTAAGCATTCTACAATCCAAGAATGTGGGAAATCATCAAATGGTTTTTGTAACACTTTCATACTATACTAAGTCCCCCCACCCTTTTTCTGCAATTCTCTATTATGGTTTTAACAATAAAGGAGTCTCTGCCCCTCATGATTTTCGTTTGTTACCTGTTTGTTCTACTGCCAAGGCAGAATGTATTCTAAGCGATTATAAACTTCACATCAATTCCAGTACATAATTTATATATTGACAGAAGGCAAATTACTGGTCTACATTTCTTAAGATGGCTTGCATTTCATCTTAAGGAGGAGTGTGTCTTTTCCTGCAGTTGACCAAGCTGGTGTCTAGTTTTGGACGTGCATATAAATAAATTTATTCTTGGGGCTAAAGTTTTGTGTAAAACGATTAATACTTTTAGCAAGAAGTTAGGTAGTGCACCTGGGATTTTCCACTTTGCAGCCTTTTTTAATTCTGTCTACTACTCTGCTACTTCATCCCATATTATATCCTTTGCCTTATTGCTTCTTTGACCTCTTCTATCCATTCAGCAGTTTTGTTACATTCAAAAGGATTTCCGCAGATGCTTCTCCAAAATGTGTCAACTTCTTTTTATGTAGTGTTACAATTAATTTCAATTCCAATTCTCTATAAAAACTTTATGGATCATCAACGGACTGCTTCTTTTGTATGTTCCCTTACATCTGTATGCCAGCTACATTTTTCTGTTTGCACTTGATTTGTTTTCACCGTGTGTGCTGCTTTTGTCATATCTGTCTAAGAGTTATTAATGATGATGGTCATCATGATCACCTCCTTCTTCACAGTTTTATATGCGGTCAAGGTGTTATATGAACATTTATCAGCGTTCTCTTCTGTATTTTTCCAATAGTAATATTTAGTGTCTTAGTTGCTTTACAGTTCTAGTTGATGCTTTCATGGTGGTATCATGTTTCCTTCCTTTCCTTTGTTACTTTGCATTTTCTGGTAACACTATCTGTCACTAGTTTAGCTGCACAACAATACATTCTATTTATTTCCTTTGATGTCACACAATTCTCTCTTAATAGTCTCAAATACCGTCCTCATCTGATTTACCAGTCTTCTAATATTTTGGGGCTTATTCATTTTCTGAAATCTTTTCATCTGTCTTAATATGTTTATCTATTTCTACTGAATCAAGCAGGTCTGCCCCAAGATCATTACCATCTAGACTGTAACTTTCTTAATATTGGCTCTCTGTTTACTGCTGTTTCCCTTGCTGTTCAATTTTAACTGGATTTTCATGCAAGTGTCCTACAGAAGGTACCAAAATATCACCTTATGGTTACATCTTCTACAAACAAATCCTACTCCATCTGCTGCACAACCATCCAAGGACTCCGTAGTCATTTTGTTATATTGCCTGTACTGTAATTTAACATTAAACCATTTCTGCACTCAGTTTACCACTTCAACTTGTGTTTCTTTCTTTTCTGCATCACTAAACTTTTTTTCAACTTTTGTGATCTTATTATTGCTACCATAAAACTTTTTATCCTGGGACCTGTGCACCCACACTTTATTTTATTCACAAATCTTTCCCCATAAAATAGAAACACAGTGTATATATTAGTGCTATCTTGGAAGACTTTTTAAAGAACAGGGTCCTCCATATGAAGGTACTCACTAAGGTTTCAGGATGAATTCAGTTCCAGCAATACCACTTTCCTCCATTTCTCCACTTGGAACCAATTCAGTTCCAGAAATACCATTCTCTACCTTCAGCTGATTCAACCTTTCCATCTCAAAAAGCAGACCTTTGCTGTTTGGGGGGTGGAGGGAGTTGAGCAGTTTTCAAGCATTACTCCACTCTTGCCAAGTCCCTTTTCCTTCCTCCCTATGCTTTCTTGTGTATATTACCCTTATTGCAAACCTTCGTGTCATTCAGAGATCGCCACACATATCCTTTCAAACCTTCTGTATTGTAATGTTTACAGATACTGAAAAGGGCTGCCCATTTATGATGTCTCTTCGGTACCCCAATGGCTATTATTAAAGCCAACACACGTCTGTTTCGGTGCTTGCAACCTGCAAGATAGAGATAATTTTCTTCCTTCCTCTCCTCCAATGAGACTGACACCATTCACTATAATAAACTAGTTACATGATAAGTATTATGCATGCGTGTGTGTCTGTGTGAGTGAATGCATGAAAGCAGAATGTATGCGTGTGTGAAAGAGGAGGAGACTGTATGTGTATAAGAGCGAATGAGCAGAGACAGATCTAGCCGTTATTTTACAGTCGTCAAGCAGAGAGCTTGCTGTTTAGAGTGTGTAAAATAAAAGACAAGGAAAATGAAAGTGTGTGTGTGTGTGTGTGTGTGTGTGTGTGTGTGTATGTGCGCGCGCGAGTGTGTGTGCATGTGTGAGTGAATGCATGCATGAAAGTAAACACCGTGTGTGTGTTTGTGTGTGTTTTTGTCTGCATGTGTGAGTGAATGCATGCATGAAAGCAAGAGTGTAAGTTTATGTGGTGTGTGTGTGAATGTGAGACACAGAGAGAATGAGAGCTATTTTGTGTGAGTGAATTGAGATTGGATGAAAATGAGTGAGTGATCTTGCGTGTGTGAAACAGACAGAATGAATGAGAGTGAACTTGTGTGTGTGAGACATTGAGAGAAAATGAAAGAGAGCGATCTTGTGTGACTGAATGCATGCATGAAAGCAAAAGAGACTGTGTGTGTGTGTGTGTGTGTGTGTGTGTGTGTGTGTGTGTGTGTGAGAGTGTGAGAGAGAGTGAAGAGTGACCCCTGGTAGTACCAGCAGCAACAAAGAGGTTGGCATACCTCTCGATCATACCACTCAACCTGTCGCACAATAACTTTGAACAGAGGCCCATAATTGGGATAGATTTTTAAATATTGCCGTATGTACTGACTACAGTCCTCAATGACTTGCCAGAAAAACATACCTTTTGAGAAAAATATAAGGCAAAATTCTGGGCAGTTAAGAGGAATGGTCACAAGTCTTCATTTAAGACTGTTGATGTGAAGGCTTCAGTGGGGATTGATTCTTATTTCACAACTCACCGGTACTGTAGTTAGTTGCTCCAACTTTATCTGAACCAGTAACTCTCTGTTAAAGTGCTACAGTGTACTCTTTTTTAATAGTGCAATGTTCAACTTGTTCACTATACATTCTAAAATGTTTGAGCCATTTCTTAGAAGGCCTACCTTGTTTACAGAATCGTGATGTTTCACACCTAACAGAAGGTCCTAATACCTAACCAGGCTACTTCTACCTCTTGTCAGCTCACTGTCCTGCGAATATGCTGAGAGTGTTACCATTCCTTAAAGTATACTAATATTCATATGCAAAATTTTTCATTGTTATGTCTATGAATCAGATACTTTAACATTAGGGAAGGATCAAGAAATGTAATTTAAGGCAAGGCCATTTAAACTAGAAATGTAATTTAGGGTTTGTGTTTAATGTTTTTTATGAAATGACAGTTATTGTTGCTACAAAAAGTGTAAAACTAAAGAAGTATAACTTCTGAAAAAAAAAGAACCATTTTCTTATTTGAATATAACTGTGTGCATCTGTAAGTGTGTGTGTGTGTGTGTGTGTATATATATATATATATATATATATATATATATATATATATATATATATACATATATATATAAATCTATAGAGGTGGTCTCCCGTTTGTTGATAGTACACTTCGACAAACAGAAGGACAAGGCCACTTCTGCAAAAGTGCACTACATCGAAAGTGCACTTTTGCGAAAGCCGATTCGAGTTACAATGGGGATAAGGGAACATATCCTTTTCCCCACTGTAGTGCGATCTCAGAGTTAGTATATTTAAGTAGGGGGGTGCAGAGGGGCTTGCCCCGCCCACATAAATGTGATTCAGTGTTTTTTTTTTCTTTCCCGTTATTTTGTGTTTCGTGAAAGTGCATTTTCGACAAAGTATACTTTCACGAAAGTGAGTCTGAGGGTTTACGTTTTGATGGATTAACATAGATCCATATATATATATATATATATATATATATATATATATATATATATATATATATATAAGTGTGTGTGTGTGTGTGTGTGCGTTAAGTGCTGTGATATATCAGATAGAACTTGGCTGCATATATTTAGAGGGTGTCATACCCTATTCCCATTTTAGGGAGGACTACTGTGTGATTGCTGTTAAATATTGGGTAAACTTGTGCAGTGTACTTCAAGTATAGACCATTTAAATTTTCTGATTATAATTACATCAGTTCAGATGCTTTACTTCTCCCAGTTACAGTTAAGGCAAAATAATATTCCTTATGAAAGTGGTTTTTTTTTTGTCATGTCACAGGGAGAACTGTAGTTGGTTGACCACAGAATCTTAGCAGGAGACATACGGAGACATGTGTGACTGTAGCGTGTATTTCTGACAGGATCACATCTGACGAGCTATGTGAGCAGCTAAGAAAACCACAAAATACATACAACTAACTACTTGTGATATTTTGTGTTAGCAAACAGTGCATTTAATAGATGTACGCAAGTATGTTATAAATATTTTAGAGGTCTGTGGGAAATGTGTACAATGTATTTTTGGGCTGTAATACTCTAAATGCGAGGTGTACTTGATAAACTCTAAGAAAATATATTTGCTGCTGAGCTTGATGCCTATCTAGTACTGTGTTACTGTAGTATTATTGATGTTGATGACTGAGTTTTGTGTGCAAATGGATTCCACTTTTCTTGTTTCACTGTTTTTGGTTTATATGGCTTGGTCACTTTCTTTACAAGTAGCTGTACTAATGTTATCATCCAATACAATTTGCGTTTCCGATAGTTTGTTGCTATACAGGGCTGCAAGTCTAATCCATCACTTGCGTTTGAATCAGTACACTACTGCTTCTAATAAGCAGCTTTTTGTTTTCCAATTTTCCTGACTGCGTGTGGTAGTTTTGATGCATTGTACTGTCCGATGCATAACTCTCAACTGTCCGGATATTCACAGAATGCCCTGATTTTTGCCTCACATTTTTGGGTCTGTGCCACATAAAATTTGTGATTTTTCTGGATTTTTTTGTGGCAAATCAGTGGGGATTAAATTCACTAAATAGTGACAGGTATTTAAGTTTCAGACTTCATATCCTTCAGGTAATGCATGGTAATATAAGATCTTTTATTCTACCAGTTTCTTAGTTTATGACAGTAATATTTGAAATTTGTCCCTGTTTTGGGGCTTTGTCAACCTGTTATTTTTTTGCTTTGTTCAGGTTTTTGGTGTTAGGAGTTTGAGATCTATGGATTGAAGCCAGAGTGCAGTACAGACAGGAGAACAGCTCTAAAGACTGACAGGCTGAGTGATGCCTATGATACTGTTGCCAACTCTAAGGCAAAAGTGCACTGTATTTATAAAATGAATTATTACATCTGGTGGTACTGAAGGGGTCGCTTTGCTGAATGCTTCATTTTGGTGATTGCACATACTGGGAAATGTTACTGAAGGGACATTTGGGGAACAGTTTCATTTTGCTGATTGTGCATACCTGAACCTACTAATGAAGATGTTGCTTGGGGAAATAATTTGTGAATCAGGGAAGTGCTTGCGCATACATGGTCAGACTGCTGAAGTGACCTCTGGGTAAAATATTTTTTTGCATCATTTTGATGCTTGTGCAAACACAACACCAACAATTGAAGGGGTTACTGGGGAAAATAAGTCAGTAGTGTGTCAGGGAAAAAGCTTTTGCAAAACTGGACAATCCATTTTGCCATTT
The DNA here is from genome assembly GCF_019279795.1 of Protopterus annectens. Classification (NCBI taxonomy): domain Eukaryota; kingdom Metazoa; phylum Chordata; order Ceratodontiformes; family Protopteridae; genus Protopterus; species Protopterus annectens. Next base: position 1,429,973,896 of record NC_056729.1, on the reverse strand, counting down.
TACTGTCCTGCTAGCTGGCTGTGTTACAGTACTGACTCACTGGCTTACTAGCATGGTGCCATGACTTGTTCTCTGATCTGATCTAGTTGTTAGAACATTGTAGTACAAATACAGTGTAAAAGACATGGGCTATCTTTGGCTTAGGTTTCAGGGATGGCTATAATTTTTTTTTCTGTATCCACCTCTAAAGTGTGCACTTGAATTAACTGGGAACAAATGAAATGAGACTGGAATGAACGAACAGGTGCCTGTCTTTCCTTTATTGGCCAAGTGTTTGTGTACTTCTCAGTATGAATTCTGCCTATGCTGTAGTTTTGGCTAAGAATCATTTCTTATCTGCTAGTATCCAAATAGTGTCTTCAGGAGCACTGTTGATAAATAACAGTTTGTGGGAATGTTGTAATGCTGGATAACAGTGCTGATAAATATATCCAAATGTTGTGCACTTATATTCTGACTCTCCTGACTAATCACATGAGATAGTCTTTCTTTCTATTGAACAATGCTGGATATCTGACTTGACTTGTATACGTGTATAAGAGGGCAGGCATAAGGAAAAGTTAAAAGACAGTGAACAAAAAGCCTCAGATTACGCAAGGAAATTGGGGGGAAAAAACTGTTAAACGTGTACTTCTTTGTCGTAGATTTTTTTTTCTGGGGGTGGGGGAGGATCAGATGTGATTACACAGATATGTGTGCATCAGTTGTGTACACCAGTGGCTGTCTTTCTTGGATAAGGGCAAGGAAGCAACACCCTGAAGTAAATTATTATATTGAATTTATTTCAGAGTTATCCCAATCTGACATTATAACAGTATACAGAAAAGTGTCTGCCATTTAGGGGTAGGACTGAGGAAGCAACCTGCATATATGTGTAACAGCATATAGGTACCAGGTAGTTGACCAGGTATGTCCGACTGGGCAACAGCCCCTTTTCAGCAGAGGCCCAGGGAGAAAATCCCCAGAATAACATAAAGCAGCAATTTAGACAATAAGTAAAACAATAGGTAGGTATCTGAGTAACAAAAAGTGCAAGTTTAACATTAGCAAAACCAATGAGAAATAGTGCTCCAGATGGCAAAAAATACATCAAGAAACAAAAGGGGCTTCCTAGTACAGGTAGAAAGGGAAGATATTCAAAACACAGAAGAATAAGTTAGTACTTAGTATCAGAGAGGAAGTAAGGAAGACAGTTATGGACAGAGAAGAAATATTAGTGAGGAAAATAATTAATCTGAATAAAGGAGAATTGGGTTAAAGCAGGGGGGCAAACAGGAAAGTTAAGAATACGTTAATAGAGAGTATGACTTAGGATAGAGAGATGGCTATTCCAAGTGCTGTGTGATACAGAAATTAGGGATTTAATATCTCACAGTAACTCGTCTCAGACATCTAATTTGACTGTAGAGGAAATAAGATTATTTCATGACATTTTGGACAATATCAGGATCATGAAGCCAGACAAGGGCGGCTGGCTTCTAGAAATGGACCAAAACAACTATGTTAGCAGGATGTTTGATGCGTTATACAGTGAGATTTCTCATAACAAATTGAATATTGCTTATAGAAACATAGATCTTACTGTTGACAAACTTTTGTTAAATGGGCAAATTAAGTTTGAAGAACATGAATTTTTAGAAACAATACATCCTCGGATTCCTACAATTTTTGGGATCCCTAAGATCCACATGTCCATTTCCAACCCACCCTTACATCATGCAAAGGCCTCTAAGACCTTTTGTATAGCAAAGTTTATAGATAATAAGGTCAAACACGTCCTAGACCACCGACTTACTCTATTTAGAGATTCATGTGATTTTCTAGGTAAGATCAAGCCTAAAATGTATGATAATGATATGTTAATGGTTACGACTGATATTTATGACCTATTTTCTGTTATACCCCAAAGAGCAGGGCATTGAATGGTTTTACGACCATTTATGTACAAACACAAATATGTCCCACGTTATTATTTTGACAATTCAGACTTGTATGGAACTCGTACTTGAGAACAATTTTCTTAGTTTTGAGGGGCACTTATTTAAACAGAGACAGGGAGTAGCAATGGGGGCCTGTTGTGCCCGTTTTTGCTAACATTACGTTATCCCAATGGGAAGATCTGTTTATCCTGAACTCAACTTTCAAGGACTCTTGGGCCATATATGAAAGTTACCTAGACCTGGTTCTTTTCTGGAAAGATGGGAAGGAAAGTTTGCAGAGGTTATTTACCTATATTAATGAGACAACCACTTTTTTAAGGTTCACTATGACCAAGGACAATGACAAACTCAACTATCTTGATATGACCATTAAAAAGGACTATGATAGAAAAACCTTCACCTCTCACCTATATAGGAAGCCCACATATTCTAATTTGCTTCTGAACTTCCACAGTTGGCACCCTATCCACCAAAAGAAAGCCCTAGTGAAGGGGCAGTATATGTCAGGTTAGCAAGAATGATCTCGGAGAAGGAAAATTTCTTGGAAGAATGTAGAACATTGAAAGGTATGTTGGGTAAGAGAGGGTACCCTGACAACTTTGTAGAAAATATTGCTGACGAAGTCATAAGGAAAAACAGAGGATGGTATTTTTCATTGCCTCTTATCCAGTGGCTTTGGGTTTAGGGGTGGAATGGAATAGAATAAAGAGAACAATTTTGGTAGAGCCCTTATTTTACCTTATAGTATTGACTTTTATGACATCAGGAACGTCATTTTGAAATTTTGGAGATCATTTAGTATGGACACTGAAATTAATACAATAGTGGGAGACAAACTGATAGTTGTTTATAAAAAGGAAACCTCACTGAAGGGAATGCTGGAAAGGACGACGAAGAAATCAACACAAGGAGGTAGTTTTAAATGTGGTAGATGTCCACTGTGCCTGTACATGACTGATAAAGATAAACTTTTAATCAACAGTTTTGGCAGTATTAAACCTACCAAAAAATATTAGTTATTCTAAAGGAGTAGTTTATGTAGCAGTCTGCGACTCCTGTGATGGGTACTATGTGGGCAAAACAAAAAGGGCAATAAGACAAAGGGTATACCAGCACATCTATATTAATCACAGGAACAAGAACAATGCCCTTTTCAAAGATATTAGGTCTTATCCAACCCATACATTTAAGTTTTGTGCCATAGAACATGTAGACCTGGGAACCTGGAGGGGGGGGGGGGGGGGGCAACTGATGACTTTCTAGAATTTTAAGAACTCAAATGGCAGATCAAAACCAATGCCTACCAATGGCCTGGGCTAAATGAGAGACTTTCATTGAGTTAATTGCTCAAACTGAAGTCTGCATACTTTAACAATTTTATATAAAAGCATTTTTTATAATGTTATATTTCTAGGTCTGGTTATTAGAAGGTTACATTTTCTTAGGACCTTTACAGCCTTGTATTTGATGTTATGTAGTATGTTAGTATAAAATATTGTGTCTATTTTTAACCTTAAGGGAGGGGCATGATGACATTTTTCAACCAATGAGATGCTGCGGTTATGTACGAAAACGCTAAATAAAATTAAAACTATTGCGGAGTGTTGGTATTGGTGAGCATCTTTTACTGGTTTGTTCCATGTTTCTCTGTGTTTTTTTTATAGAGAAATGGATAGGTTAAGGAGGAAAAGGAAGTATAAGAAAAAGATGGATGGGCAAGAGTCGGAGGGAGAAAGGTAGAGAGTAGTAGAAATATTTTATAATGCACAGAAAGTTAGAAGGCTGGATGTTAATAGGGAAGGAAGTGAAAAGAAAAATGAGGGAGGGGAGGAAAATAGGTTTCTTTTCACAAGAAATTTCACGAGAGAGGTTTTTTTCACATTTTCACGAGCATTCTCTTCTCAAATTCTGGTGAACTGATAATAGAAGAGCTTTGAACATGCCTATTTATTTATTTACTGGGCCACTGCACTCACCTCAATGGACCATTTGCAGGCACAGCCTAGGTGAATAGGATCACATAAGACATGTTCATAAGACATGAGCAAAACATTTGCAGATAGGAGGGTATGATAAAAATATATGTATCTACAGACACGGGAGTATGCTACAACATTTAGGTCAAGAAACAGTACTATGTGGTCAAAAAAACATGTTTGGGTGGGATGAAAGGCTTGGTGAGACGTACTTTATTGTTGATTTCTGGCATTGCTCAACCAGATATTTTGGACAATATTTCTGCTTCATCACTTCTGTGTCTTATTCTAACCAGACAGATGGATAGCTGAGATAAAATTAATTGCTACTTTTGGAGTAATTCTTACATGGATCAACCAGATAATTTAGTTATTTCTGTTTCTGATTCTACTCAGCGGTTGGCTCAGTGAGGTAAATGTTATTACTTGCACAGTAGTACCAGCATGGACCAATCATATATTTTGGGCAATATTCGTGGCTCTGTCAGTCGTGTGGAATTTAGGTGGGAGAAAGGGTGCAGTAATATACAAGTGTTATAATATTTTTACTGAATTACTCTGGTCTTCTAACAGATGGCAATGAGTCCATGTTGCATAACATCTGTGCCAAGAATATAATGAATATCTACTCAACAGGTTTTGTGCAGCAATTATCACCTTTGTCTGAACATGCAGAACCTTTCAGTAATGAAATGCAGGTCATTATCACATTTTAACAATGAGTACAGTTACAGTATAACACTCCGTCATTCTCACTTGTCAGGTAAAACTCTTGGCAGCTGCCACTGTTATTCACATAAGTAGAAGTCGTTATCACATTGATAAATACACAGGCCAAATTTGGGTTTCTGCCTGTGTGGAGTCATTTTCAAGCCCCACACCCCCAGCAGTTTCTTTCTGTAATTTTTACAATTTTTTTGTATTTTAAAATACACATTAATGTACTCATTGTGGTTACATGGTTCGTATTTTATGAACGACTACATGATATGATGTTCAACTGCAGCAATTTCCTGTATCACACAGTCACTATACAGTGTTCTGCTATGTTGCTTTTCAACTGTCTGTGCAGATATATAACATCAGAATGTTCTATACTGTTGTGTTTTTCAGCTGTAATTTCAAGTGAAAGCAACACATCTCCCAATGAAGACGCCATCTGTTTGATTTTTTTCATATTTTGCTAAATAACTTTGCTAGAGAGCATGTCAATATGCCAGATAATACCTCATTTTGAAGACAGAAATAATCCTTACAGCATAGTAAAAGAAATGTGTCTGCATGCTGTACACATGTAAAGATATCACAGTTTATTTAGTCTTGTAGGATTATGAAAATTATACAAGTGCCATAGTTCTCATTATTATGCCCATATCTTTGCAAGGGAGCATGGTGAAGACACACAACATCATTTTTAAGCTGACATTCATCCACAGAGTGTATGCTGATATGTAGTCTCTGTCTGTTACAGGTGATGAGATACTATGCTTTAATTATCAATTATGAGAAATGTAATATTAATCATATTTCTATGAATATCTCAGTAAAGGAGCATAAGGTATCATTTTAAAGCGGACATTCATACAAACAAATGAATTACAAATTCTATAGGTCTACATGGTACATTCACTAAGATATTGTGATTTGTTTTATCAAAAAGGGAAAAATATGCATAACATCAAGCATTCCTTGGCAAATATTTAATAATGACTTAGATACGCACTATCAACATTTACACTGCTGGAAAGGTCAGTGTCTGCTGAATAACTTTTAAATTTACATTTTTGTCTAGGTCTTATGGTTAAAGAGTTCTGAACATTTGTTTCCTGTATGATATTAGAAATGGATTATCTGAAAATGAGCTCAGGCTGCACTGTTGTTCCTAAGGTGGAAGTAAGCAGACGCCATTTTCTGAGCTGTTCTGGAGTGAATGAGTTAAACAAAGAATTCTGGAATGGAAGAGTAGAAGTTTTTGAAACTGTTCTTCAGATACGTCAACGGATCTTAGCAAAGCTCTGTGTATTGTACCAGAGTCAGGTGATCAAATGTGATGTCACTCTACAACCAGCACTGAGAGACAGAGGATGGAACTCTCACAGCAGTTTGTTTTGTTTTCTTTAGAACTTAATATAAAGATCTATGACCGTTAACACAGGTCAGTTCAGTTTAGTTTTGAAGCTCAACACCTTGCCTTGTGAAGTAAACATCTCAGCATCCTATCTTGCCTTGCTGTATTGATTAACTAATGAACAGTTACTCTTTAGACAGTCAGGAAATATGGTGAGATTGTTTTTCTGCATCTGTGTGAATCTGTCCAATGGTGTTACTTTTATTACTCCTGCGATAGAAACTCTGGTGTTTATTGTATAGGTTCATAGGTCGGTACTAGGCTATCGGCCCTAGGGCCTATACAAGCCTAGTGATAACAATTCCCTGGATATTTCTTCCCACAATATTTACTTCTCTGGACTCCTGTCTAGCAGGGCGACTGACACGATCCCCGGGGTGAATTTCATATCCCCCATCCAATCATCAGGGATCCTTTTGCAGAGGGCCAAGGAGGCGCTCTGCTTGACATGTATGGGCAGTCTATTCCAGAGTATGGGGAGGCTCTGGGTCAGGAACCTATCCCTCCAGCATGTTTTGTTTATTGTGATGACAAGGTTTAGATCCCTGGAGCGTGTGGCTCTGAGGGATTGGGATTTCTTTAAGTGGAGCATGTCCAACAGCTCAGGGTTTGACATGGCCTTGTATGTTAAGCAGAGATCGCCTCTGAGTAGACAATATGCCACAGAGTATAGCTGGAATTTTTCTAGATGGTCAGCCTATGGCATCTGCTTTAGGCCTGTGATTCATTTAAGGAGGTATTTCTGTGGCCTTTCCAGCTGTTGCAGATGTCTTGTGAGGTACATACCAAATGGGGCATTATACTCTACAATGGGTCTAATGAGGGATTAGTACAGTGGGACAATGACCTCCTTTTTTCTGGATGAAAAGCCCTTAGTGATGAGGTGTGCCACAGAGAAGGACTTCCTGACTGTTGTGGCAATGTGGTTATTGAAAGTGAGACTACTGTCCACCTGTGTCCCTATGTCTCTTATCACACTTTCGATGTTTAGTGTACTGCCACCAATGTGGTAATTCATCATGGGTACATGTATTTTTCCAAAGGGGATAACTATACATTTCTTGGCATTAAGCTTGAGCCCATGGCTCTGGCACCAAGCATTTGTTTCTGTAAGGCCCTTTTGTAGAATATCCACATCATTTGGGGATTCAATAATGTCTCCCAGTTTGCAGTCATCTGCAAACTTTGTTAGCCAGAGTCCCTTAGTGTTGGACTGAACTTCAGAGAAGTAGATGTCAAACAAGAGTGGTCCCAGGACTGAACCGTGAGGTAATCCACTTGTCTGGAGCTGGATTTGGAGTCGGCTACTTTTACAGTCTGGGTTCTGTCAGTAAGCCAGTTGGCAACCCATTGAGTGATGTAGGGATTTATGCCCAGCTTAGTAAGTTTATCTATTATTCCAGAGTGGGGGGATGGTGTTGAAGGCCTTTGCGAGGTCCAGATAGGCTGTGTGTACCACCTTACCCTCGTCCACAGCTCTGGAGACTGATTCGAAGAAGTCAATCAGGTTCAGGAGACAAGATCGGCCCTTCACAAACCCAAACTGGGTGGGGTCCAGTGTTTGAAGGTTGCTAATATCTTTGTTTAGAAGTTCCATGATAATGCGCTCCATGCCCTTGCAGATCAGGCTCGTCAGACTGATGGGATGGTGGATCCCCCCTTGTGAAGTGGGATAACTGTAGCTGTGTGCCACTCAGTGGGCACAAAGCCTGAGGTGAGGCTATGATTAAACATAACACTTAGGTGAGGTGCCAGTTCATTTTGTAGTTCATGTAGTACACAGCCTGGGATATCATCTGGTCCCATGGATGCTGTATTCTTAGCTTTGGAGAGTGCTGTTTCTACCTCTGTGGCCATGATTAACAGAATTTGGCACTTTTAGTATTGAGATGGGCCCTTTAGGGGGTGCGAGGGGGATGAAGTTGGCACTAAACCAATCTGCAAGGATATTGGCAATATCCTTGGGATCAGTATATTTAATGCCATAAGCTCAGAGCAGATCTGGGCATTGCCATTTAGATTCTTGACATAACTATAGAATGCCTTGTGCTTGTCTTTGGAATCTTTGGCAATTTTATTTTCATAACTAGCTTTTGAGGATTTTATGAGGGATCTCAACTTCTTACTGAGGCTGGTGAGGGAGTTTTTTGCATCCTGGGATTTTCCTCTTTTCTGCAACATTTTTTTCCTTCTGTTGTATAGTTTGTTTATAGTAGGGGACCACCAGATTGGCTTCCTTTTTTTGGAGGAGAGCATCCTGGTTCTATTTGGGATGGCACAATTCATGCACAAGTGGATGTGCTCGTACAGTGCCTTAGTGTAGGATTCTGCAGTAGAACTTTCAGATCCAGTCTGCACAGGTGCCATGAAGTTTGTCACTTCTGAATTCAGTCGCATGAAGTTGGCTTTGGAGATGTTTTTTAAGGAGATTTCCTTACTGGGGGGTGGGGGTGGGATGTGGATGTCAAGGGTGATTTGCTTATGGTCAAGACCTGACCAATGAGGGGGTGACCACTGGTGTGGAGCATCTATCTCCCATGTTGGTAATGACCAGGTCTAGGATATTGGAGCCCCTGGTGGGACAATGGATTAGCTGAACCAGAGCGTTGGAATTTATGAATTCTGAGAACTGTTGGGAAAAGGAGTCGGTACCCGAATAGTTTTCCCAGTTAACGGCAGGGTACTTGAAATCACACAGTATTAGGGTGTTTGGTTGTATCTTAATATTTTCCATTATGTTTAGAAAGGTGTAGTGAGAATCTTGGGGCAAGGTGGGGGATCTGTAGCAAGCTACAATTTGGATTGCAGTCTTACCTAGTGTTAGTTGCAGTTGGAGAATTTCAGATGCATTGTGTTGGGCAAGTAGCCTGGAGGTGTGAATATGGAGGAGGACTCCACCTTTAGTGCTTCGGTCTTGGCTTTGTGGCCAAAAAGTGTGGTAAGAGTTGTAGCCTGATATTGCAGGGGTGCTCTCTGGAGCCTTGAACCAAGTCTCAGTTGCTGCACAGATATCGTTGTTTTCCATTTTTAGGAGTGCCTCGAGAGAGTGCAATTTAAGGTTTAGACTTCTAGCATTGAGTAGCAATTACCTTTAGATTTTGCAGGCTTGTATCTGTTACAGTGGTGGTTTTGTCCTATTAACCTTGCTTAAAAAAGGCACTACAAGGGTAGCAAGAGCTTTAGCCAGTAACCTGAATCCCAGGGGTGACCGGTGCAGACCATCTCTGGCAAAGCATTGTGGTTTGTCGATCATGTCTTCCCAGGCATACAGATACTGGATCCCCTTTGAATGACACCAGAAGCTTAGCCAATTGTTGAAGTCAATCATTTTGTCCTTATACTATGGTATCATTCTGGGCGAAGGCAGGATGCTACTCAGGGTTAAAGTCATACCTGCCTGGGCCACATGATCCAAGAGCTCTTCCATGTCTCTTTTCATGTAGTCCAGAGAGGTACGTCTCAAGTCGTTCACTCCAGCATGGACAATGACAGAGTTGTATTTGTACTTGTTGTGGAATGACTTGAGTGCATGCTTTATGTGGCGGATCCTGGCACCTGACAGGCAGATGACTAATTTTCTCCTTGTACAGCCTGGTGAGTGGGCATCAGTGTGCCTGACTATAGAGTCACTTATGACTAAAGTGTTAGGTACATAGTCTTGCCTTAGGGGCTGTTGTTGGGTGGCACACTGGTGTTGTGAGCTATGTGTCACTTTGGTTGTGACTGGTGTTTGTTTGCGTTTCAGCTTCGGAGGTCCTTGTTGCTGGGGCAGGTTAATGTTAAGGGCCTCCGCATATATGGGTTTAGTGTTGCTGTGTGTGGGTGTTGATGGTGTGATTTTTGAAGGGCTATGAGTTGCTTGAGGTGTAGTGCAGGTGTTGAACTTCTCCTCTTGACTGTCTAGCACAATCTTGGCTGGAGAGAGCTTTGCTTCCAGTTTGGCTATGTAAGTGCATCTCTCGCAGGTTGCAATGTTGGGTGTTAGGAGGAGAGGGTTGTCTGTGCACATGAGGCAGTTGCCGCATTGCCCCAGTATGCCTAGATTCACCAGTTGGACAGGAGAAATCACCGGAAGCTGACCCTTGGACATGCCTGTCTAGGTGCTTTTTTTGTAAAGTATAAGAGCTGTTTTCCCTTACCTTTGCAAGGTACTTTGCAATTATAGGCTGTTTAGTGCCTACGACTAATTTCTCCTTATTGACAAGGAGAGTTGAGTGCTTGTATTAGTTTCAGGCTTCCTAGTGCTTTCCAGGAGGTTGTAGAGCAAGTGCTAGTCACAGGGGTTCAGATTTTAGTGCTACTACTGAGAAACCAGCTAGTTCTAAGGGAAAATTTGAAGAGCAGACTTTCTGGCACCTGGAATAGTTTAACTGTCGCCTCGTGGTGCTGCATGATGCGAAAAATGTGCAAACACATGCGTTTTTAAGCCAGAAAGTTGAAAGGGATAGAAATCAGCCCAAAAAGGCTAATAAAATTTCAATTTCAGAGCTGGAAACCACTCCTCTAGTGTTAGATAGGCAGTACAATGCTCACCACTCCCACTGGTAAGCAGTAGGACTTCCCTCTACCACAGCAAGGTCTGTATAGCTCTGAACACAGAAAATAAAGTCCTGAGACAAGCAAAGCCTGGGATATGGACTGGCTAGGAAAGGTGGGAAATGAGCAAAAAAGACAGTATTTTTTTTGTTAAAACAGGCTAAACAATGCTATAATACGGTAAATAAACACAGAAAAGGCTAACACACTTGAGTGTGTAGTCCTAAACAATAAATGCAATTAAAACTCTACAAAATTAGCAATTTTAAACTTTTTAAATGAAGCAAGGCAAGTGCACAACTGAAAAACGACTTAAGAGGCAGCAATACAGCTGAATAAGTAGCTAGTCTACATATACAGAGAAGTTTATATATACAGAAAAGCAGCTAAAACACACAAACAATTCAGATGCAGTGCAACCTAGAGCACTTGAGTTGTAGCAATATTAAGGCAAATACAGTTATACTAAATGCTCTAAAATATACTCTATGTTTCCAAAATGTTTGAGAAGCACAGTCAGAACACAAGGAGATTCAGGCAATTTTTTTTGAATGGGAGAAGGGAGGAACAGAAGGCCTTCTCAGATGTTCTCTCTGTATAAGATAGAATGAGCTAATGACACTAGACTGGGAGGAGTATCACAGATCAAATTTACAGTAGGGACAGGCAACTGCAAAGCCATCAAGTATACTAAAGCTATACAGTAAACACTAAGGACAGCTACAAATGAAAGTTTTTAAACAGATAAAGGAGCAAACAGACTCTACAGAATGCTTTTAACTGCAAACAAATCAGCAATAAAATGCAGTAAAAACTATGCAGCAGGCAATAAAAATTGATATATATAAATTGCTAGAAACAATAATCAGTATAAATAAGCCAAAAAAACAGGATACCTGCATATGTCAGATCAGAGTTGTAGTCAACGCCCCTCCTCCACTCTGCTCAGTGTGTATAGACAGAAATCCTCTCAAAGTATGTCGATATTTAATATTCTCATCTTTTCTATTTTACTTATTACATATTTTCATAATTTTATACCTTTCACTGTGGCTGGTCTTTTACCGAATATTTTTAATTTTTTGAGAGTACTTGTGCTTATTTATTTGACATTTGTTAACCAAGTTAGTTTGACTGGGTGAAAAGCCCTTTTTCAGCAGAGACTCAAGGAGAAAAGCTCTAAACAAATACAATGTGTAAAACATATACAAGTACAACTACAAAAATACAAAACTTAATTACAACAGATGCTACAGTAAGCAAGTCAAGACCTGTTAACAAAAGAATTAAAGAGCTGTATTTACACAGAGAAACTACTTATAATTACTATCTAGGCAAATAATCATCCAGTTAAGAAATGAAGTGAACATTTCACAATATCTGTTTGACAAAGAAAACAGGAGAAAAAGAGACCGAGGAGGAAGAGGTCAGGTTGGAGAAGGGCAGGGGCAGGTCCATGCATATAACCTTTTACTGATTTTTTTTAAAACAGAGACCGTCAGTGGTGGCTCTAATGTCTGGGGGGAGTTTATTCCAGGAGCAGGCAACAGTATGACTATATAGAAGTTTACCAATTTGCTTACTGGGCTTATATACTTCAAGAAGATGCTGGCCTGCACTTTGCAGGCAACATTTGGGCCTACATGGGGAGATTAGGGTAGAGAGAGCAGAGCAGCGGGATTAGTTAGTACTGACTGGGTGAGGTGAAGCTGTGGAAGTAGGAGTTGGTCGTGTATTTCTGGCCATTGGAGATTTTTTAGGGCAGTGCAATGATGGGGCGGATAGGGTAGATTAGCAGCAAACCTAGCAATTTTCTTACAGGTGGATTCAAGTTTGGCCATGAGGTTAGACTGGAGATTAGAGTGTATAGGTGCAGCATGGAATAGAGTAGGCAATAGAAAACCTTGTACTAATGAACGTTTTGTGTCCATCAGATATTTTTTATTCCTACATAATAGGCCTAGTTTTTGGTGGTTTTTTTTGATAGAATGGAGAATGTGTACGTCAAATTTGAGTTGATCGTTGATGATAATGCCAACAAGTTTAGTATGGGTTTCTACTGAGATAGTGGCGTTATCGAGAGATGTGACTAAGGAGGTGTTTCTACAATGCTGTAGAGATTTAGGGAGGAAAAGAAGTTTTGTTTTTTTCAGATTAAGTAAAAGTTCATTAATAGTTAGCCATTTTTCCACAGACAGGAGAGAGTCTTGGGTAAGGGACAGAAGCTGGGGGAGATTACCGGGGCAAGATATGATGGTAGAATCGACAACATACTGTATTAGAGAGGAGTGGGGGCAAGATGTGTATAGATTATTTTAGAGATGCTTTGGCCACTGCAAAAAGCCTTGCTGCTTTGGTTATACTCTACCATTTATATTAGTAATTATTTTACTCAATATAAGTGGATACCATTGTAAAAGCCTTAGACTGGCTGACTGGTGGCAATGTGGTTAACCTTATAGTTTGGGCAGAAGGGGTACATATAGCTATTAAATCTGTGCCAGCCTTTCTTAGGACAGTGTGTGTGTGTGTGTGTGTGTGTGTGTGTGTAAAAATCAAATAACCAGGTGTGGGTGTGTTAACCACTAGGAAATGGAACACAGAGTCTTGTTTGGGATCTGGAGAGACAGACAAGAGTCCAGCCCCAGGTTTGGAGCATGCTCCCCCGTGTGCTCCTGGGGGAAACTGTGTTTGATGCAGAGAGATGCATCTGAAAAATACTGTATAAATCCATTCCTGTCCTTAGTGAATCTCTCTCACTGTTGTCAGTGGTGAGGATTGAGACTCCTTGATTATTGGCCTGAAGTAGAGAGGCCATTACAACTTCCATGATGACATCTGATTTCTCCCCTTCCTTTCCCTTACCACCCTGTGTTTTTGTGGTAAAACTATCAGTTATTAATTTTGTTGCACAGTAATATATATTTACTTCTGTTATATTGCATGCATCTCTATAAACAGTCCTAATTACTGTGTTCACTTGTTTTATCAAACTTCTAACTTTGAGTTTTTTTTTTACTTTCCTAGTCTATTTCTTTCATTAATCTTAATATGATTATCTCTATTAAATCAAGTAACTCTTCTTTTAGATCATTTTCTTCTAAACTGAGGGCACATTCTTTGTTATCAATTTCCTGTTAGCATTCTATAGAAAGTTCCAGATCATCATCTTGTGCCACATTCTATTCCATTTCACCCTGTGGCATCCGTTGCTCTTTCATATGGGAACTCACTGGCCTATCACTCTACAACACTGACAGCGTCAGAGTTGCCACAGTTTCCTGTACCTTTCCTTGCTTTGCACTCCAACTGAACATTTGTACTGGTTTACTATGGAAAGCTACAAAGCATCTTCATATGGCAACTGATCAGATGTTTCCCCACTCCACTCGTTTCTCATTAATTTGGGGATACATTACTCTATCCTGCTGTCATGTCAGCAAGATAGAATAGTTGTTTAAAATCTTACCATAACCATATATGTCCTTCTCTTCCATGTTGTAGTATTCATACTGTGGGATTTCCAGCCCTCAGGCGATCTGACGTCGGCTCCTATACAAAAGCTTAGGCCTGGCTGCTGTAAGGTGCGTGGGATGTCACATGTAGGGACATAAACCAGGGACTATAAATGTGATGTCTGCACGCACAGACCTCAGAACTTGAACCCCAGATAAGTGCGAATAAGCACAAGGAGAAGCAGAAGAGCAAATGTCCCTGCAGGATTGAACAGAACAGCCTGTAGGGAAAGTATACATAGGTGAAGACCAAGCATCCAGAAAAAGAAGGGTATATGGAGGGAGGGAGGGAAGGAATACTGCAACATAGAAGAGAAGGACATCTACGGTTATGGTAAGCTTTTACACAACTATTATATGTCCTTCTATTCCTATGTTGCAGTATTCATACTTTCGGAGAGCACCACAGCTTTAGGAAGAGTGATGGGCAGTGGCAGAGGTAGAGGATTTTAAAGAATCCCTGCAGGATTGCCCTGGCAAACCTGCTCTGGCCTTGGAGATGTGGTCTAGCTTGTAGTGCTTAGTGAAAGTGTGAACTGTAGACCAGGTAGCAGCTTCCATGATGGAGGCTGTGCCCAGCTCTTTGAGAAAGGCTTTAGAGGTAACCATTCCTCTATTGGAATGAGCTCTAACATCTATGGGCAATGTTTTGCCATGTTGAGAGTAGCAGAAGAGAATGCATTTCCTAATCCAGGAGGAAATAGTTTGTTTGGAGACTGCCTTAGAGCCCTGGGGTGGAAGGAGATGAAGAGTTGATCAGACTTTCTAAAAGATTTGGTTTTGTCCAAGTAGAATCTTAGTTGTCTGTGTGCATCCAGAGAATGAAGAATCCTGTCTGCATTATTAGATGGAGAGGAAAGGAATGTCGGTAGATGAATAGATGGGCTTAGAGATGCTTCATTCGCCACTTTGGGCATGAAGGAAGGGTTAGTGTGCAACACTACCCTGTCCTTGTGGAAGGTGGTGTAAGGGGGGACAAACCATGAGGACCTGCAGTTCGGACACTTTTCTTGCAGAGGCGATGGCCACTAAGAGAATGGTTTTCCGTGTGCACATTTGCAGGGTAGCTGTGCTAGCTGCCTCAAAGGGAGGTAGGGTTAATTTTTCCAGTACGAAGTTGAGGTCCCAGGGGGGAAGGAATGGGTTTCATTGGTGGTCTGATATGCAAGACCCCTCTCAGGAAAAGTTTAACGTCCAGTCTGGAGAGCAGAGGTGGTTGTAAAGGCAGAAAGGTGGACTTTCAGAGAATATGCTAGTCCTTCCTTAAAGAGCCCACATTCATAACTAAGGATCAAATAGGGATCTGCTTGAAAAGGGTCCCTGTCCTTAAGCTCACACCAATTTGAAAATTTATGCCATTTGGACAAATAGTCTTTTCTGGTACATGGTTTCCTGGCCTCCCTCAAGACTGAAAGCACGTCTTCAGAGTACAGTTGCCTGCAAGGGATCAGAAGTTAATCACCCAAAGAGTCAGATGCAGTAAAGGTAGCTGAGGGTGAATGAGAGATCCCTCTTGTTGGGTGACTAGGTCCACCTTGAAGGGTAACTTGTGGTGATTGCCCCTGGCTAGATGGTGTAGAAGGGGGAACCAGTGCTGCCTTGGCCAATAGGGAGTCAAGTCACTAAAATGATTTTTGGCTGGTCCTTGTTGATCTTCAGTAGGGCTTTATGTATTGGAGGGAAGGGGGGAAAGCATATAGGAACATTCCCTTCCATGGAAAGCTGAAGGCATTCACTCTTCATGCTTGTGGAGTGTGATCCCTGGAGCAAAATCTGTTTAATTGTCTGTTCTGAGGGGAGGCAAACAGATCCAACTGAGGTGTGCCCCACTGGAGGATAATGTCTAAGAAGGTTTCCCTGTGCAACACCCACTTGTGCTGAGGGGAGGATGCTCTGCTGAGCAAGTCTGCTTGTTTGTTTTCCTGAGAGGGGATGTAAGAGGCCTGCAGAAAGAGGTTGTGTCTGGCTGCTATTTCCCAGATTTGTAGAGTTATCTGGCATAATTGGTACACCTTTGTCCTCCTTGCTTGTTGAGGGACCACATGACAGTTGTCTGTCACAATGTGTAACAGGCCTGGTTGTAAGACTGGAAGGAAAGCTTTGAGAGCCGGTAATACTGCTGTCATTTCCCTGACTTTGATGTGTTGCTTTTGAAGTGGAGGGTCCCAATGCTGTTCTACCTTGAAGCCCGGGAACTCTGCTCCCCAGCCTAAATCTGATGCATTGTGCATGCTTTGAGTGATGAGAGGTAGTTGGAGTGGGATGCCCTGGTTCTGTGAAATCGGCTGAATCCAGCACTTCAGTTCTGTTTTTAGGCAGGGCAGGAGGGGAATGAGTTTGTCTAATGAATGTTGGCTCTGAGACCATACATATTATAAATACCATTGGAATTTTCTCATGTGCATCCTGGCTAATGGAAGCATGGGAATGGTTGGTGCCATGAGACCTAGGACTTGCAGAAATTGTCTTGCAGAGAGATGTGATTTCATAAGGAGGCCTCTACAAAAGGGCCTTACAGAAATAGATGTTTGGTGCCAGAGCTATGGGCTCAAGCTCGCCAAGAAATGCATGGTTATCTCCTTTGGGAAAAAACATGTACCCATGAATTACCACATAGGTGGCAGTACATTAAACACTGAAAGTGTGATAAGAGACTTAGGGACACAGGTGGGCAGTGGTCTCACCTTTGATAACCACATCGCCACAACAGTCAGGAAAACTTCTATGTGGCACAACTCATCACTAAGGGCTTTTCATCCAGAAAAAAGGAGGTCATTGTCCCACTGTACTCATCCCTCATTAGACCCATTATAGAATACAACACCCCATTTGGTATGTACCTCTGAAGACATCTGCAACAACTGGAAAGGTGGCATAAATACCCACTAAAAGAATCACAGGCCTAAAGCAGATGCCCTATGCTGACCGCCTTAAAAAACTCAAGCTATACTCTGTCGCATATTGTCTACTCCGAGGCAATCTCTGCTTAAAATACAAGGCCACGTCAAACCCAGAGCTGTTGGACATGCTACACTTAAAGAAATCCCAATCCCTCAGAGCCACACGCTCCAGGGATCTAAACCTTGTCATCACAATAAACAAAACATGCTGGAGGGATAGGTTCCTGACCCAGAGACTCCTCAGACTCTGGAATAGACTGCCCATACATGTCAAGCAAAGCACCTCTTTGGCCCTCTTCAAAAGGAACGTTGATGACTGGATGGGAGAAAGGAAATTCAGCCCGGGGATCACGTCAGTTGCCATGCTAGACAGGGGTTCAGGGAAGTAAACAGTGTGGGAAGAAATAGCTAGGGAATTGTTATGGCTAGGCTTGTATAGGCCCTAGGGCCGATAGCCTAGTGCCAACCTATGAACCTTAAAAATGTCTGGAGAGAGATTGCACTTTGTCCAGTGGGAGAAAGGGTCTCATTAAGTCTGTTCTTATCCTGCAGCCAAAGAAAACTTTGTCCTACTGAGGAAGAAGTGAGGACTTTGGGTGGTTGATTGTGAAGCCCAAGTTGTGGAAGACAGACATTGTGTGTGAGAGATGGTTTTGCAGGGTGGATTCTGATTCTGCTAGAATAAGAATATCGCCCAGGTAAGAATAGATTTGGAATCCCCTGATTCTGCAATAGGAAATGGCTGGGCCCAGGCACTTTGCAAATACTCTGGGAGCAGCAGACAAGCCAAAGGGCAAGGCTGTAAACTGAAAGTGTGAAGAATGTCCAGTGAAGTGCAGAAACCACCTGTGGGAGGGTCTGATAGGCATCCTTTAGATCCAGGGTGACCATGAAGGCCTTAGGTGGAACGAGAGATAGCAATGTTTGTAGGGAGAGCATCCTGAAGGTTGGAACCTTTAGGAACAGGTTTAGATAGGATATGTCCAGGATTGGCCTCCAAGGGCCATCCATTCTGGGGGCTAGGAAAAGGCGGTAATAGAAGCCTTTCCTTCGTGTCCTGAGGGAACTGGTTCTATAGTTCCTAGAGTGAGGAGTTATTTCAGTATGAGAGGGAATAAATGTAGATGGTTTCTTGGAGGGAAGGGAATTCTTTTTGGCTTTTCTTTCCAAGATAGAAAATAACTTTCCTGGATGATGGGGAGCACCCAAGTATCTGAGATAATTGTTTTCCAGAAGGGGAGGCATTAGGTAAGGTAGGGGGACAGAGGGGGCTGATTTAGGCAGCCACACTGAAGTGGGACCTCCTCGGTTAGGAAAGGGCTGCTTGGCATGTCAATGGGAATTAGGAGGTCTGGAGTAAGGTGATCTCCTGGACCCTTTAAGAGGTCTAGAGGAGGAAGGACGAGATACAGAAGGAGTTCTTACAAAGGAAGTCTTAGCAGGGTAGTTCCTGTAGTATCTGGGGAAAGGCGATACCAGCAACTGCTTGATGTTTTGAGGTTCTTTACTTTTTTCTTGGATATTTTTGAAAAATTCTGCTGATATGTTTTACCAAATAAGAGATTGTGGTCTAGGGGAGCATTCATTATTTTGGATTTAAAATCCTCTGGAAGAGGTTGGAGGCGTAGCCAGGAATATCTACGCAAGACAGATGCGGATGCAGCAGACCTGGCTGATGCTTCTGCTGCATCATCACAGCTGCACTTAATCATGTGTCTGGCTACTTGAGTAGCTAAGGACAGTTTAGATGCAATGTCATTTTTTGTGGGACAGTCCGGGGTCGACGCTAGCAAGGTGGAGGCCTGGGACACAAGGTCTAATGCATATTTTACCATGTGTGTTTGGCAATTTACAGCCCTAAAGGCCAAGGTGGAGGAGGTATATACTTTTTTATCCATTCTGTCTATGGTCTTGCTGTCCTTGTCAGTGGGCAAAAGGGAAGCAGAGGATAACTGCCTGGATTGTCTGTCAGGAGACGCAGCAATGAGTCCAGGGTCAGCCATGGGAGGTTTCACTACAAACTTCTGTTCATCTGGCACTTTATAAAATCTATCCGACCTTTTATGGGCAGATGGTTTAGACTCTAGGTTCTTGGAGGCTGCATTAAAGGCATCTAGAAAGGCTGGTAGCACTTGTGGAATAGCCGAGGGGGAGGGGATTCTAATTGTAGAAGCTCAAAATATTTTTTCTGGGTATCTGTTATCAAGGTAGTATCCCATTTGAAGTACTCTTTCATTTTTGTGATAGTTTCCCCAAAGGAAATATCCTCTGTAGGGTAATCATCCTCAATAGAGTCATCGTCTGGGGAGTAACAGTCCAGAGGAGAAGCAATTTGAGACATATAAGAAACAGATTCCCCTGAAGACAAGTCGTATTGTTCAGGTTCTTCTTCTTCTCCCTGCTGAGTAGTGATCAAAGGGAGAGAAGAAACAGTGGCTGGCCTAGGGTTCAGCAATGGAATGTCTTTAGGGGCAGAGCCTGTAGGCTAAATGCCTGCAGTAAGGAACTGGTGAATGTCTGCCAGTCTGGAGGAGCTTGAGGCATAGGGCTCAAGTGTTTGTTTTTTTGTTTTTTCTTAGTTGGCATTGGCTTAGGAGCTGGCCTAGTAACCGTGGTCTGGGTTGGAGCAGAAGGGGTCTCGGTCGGCCGACCAAGTACTGGTTTCCCTTGACATCGGTTGAGGGCGGTGTCTGGGTTGGCTCCAATGACATGGTCTCCGTAGCTGCAATAATGGCCTCTTCTAGAGGATCTGTCGAAGCTGACAGCAGAATCGGCTGTCCCTCAGCTCCAAAATCGGTAGTCGGCGGGATGTCCGATGGCTAGCTGCAACAGGAGTAGGCATGGAAACCTTGCCCTTCTTCCCTGGTTGTTCGGTCTGGGTGGCAACTCAGGATCCATTCTGTAAGCAAGGCGTCTCGACCTTTGATTCTCAAGTTACAAATTTAAAGCTGCCAGACGGCTGTGTAGGGTTTTTGGTATGAATGTGGAGCAGGCCTTATGGTCGTGCTCCTCACCTAAGCAAAACACGCACTTGTCATGTCCATCCTTATGGGGTATCGGATGCCCGCAATTACATTTGCTCTTTTTCTCGAGACATCAGCTACACAGCTGAACAAAACTTACAGCAACCAAGTTCAAGTAATAAGGAAAAACGAAAACCTCAACGGGGTACTTATGTTATTCGAAGTCTTCGGACTAAGAAGCGTAACGGTCGAAGAGTACGTTGTCTGCAGCTGAAAAGTTCTGGGGTCTGTGAGTGCAGATGTCACATTTATAGTCCCTGGTTTATGACCTATGTGTGACGTCCCACGGACTTACAAGCAGCCAGGCTTAAGCTTTTGTATAGGAGCCGTCAGATCGTCTGAGGGCTGGAAATCCCACAGTATACACCTCTAGCAACTCATAGCCCTTCAAAACCCACACCATCGACATCCACACACAGCAACACTAAACCCACATATGCGGAGGCCCTTAACATTAACCTGCCCAAGCAACAAGGATCTCCGAAGTCGAAACAAACAAACACCAGTCAAAACCAAAGTGACACATACCTCACAACACCAGTGTGCCACCCAACAACAGCCCCTAAGGCAAGGCAATGTACCCAACACTTTAGTCATAGGTGACTCTATAGTCAGGCACACTGATGTCCCACTCACCAGGCTGAACACGGACAAAATTACAGTCCGCTGCCTGTCGGGTGCCAGGATCCGCCACATAACGCATGCATTCAAGTCATTCCACAACAAGTACAAATACGACTCTGTCATTGTCCATGCTGGAGTGAATGACCTGAGATGTACCTCCCTGGACTACATGGAGAGAGACATGGAAGAGCTCTTGGATCATGTGACCCAGGCAGGTATGACCCTAGCCCTGAGTAGCATCCTGCCTTCGCCCAGAATGATACCACAGTATAAGGACAAAATGACTGACTTCAACAATTGGCTAAGCTTCTGGTGTCATTCAAAGGGGATCCAGTATTTGTCTGCCTGGGAAGACATGATCGACAAACCACGATGCTTTGCCAGAGATGGTCTACACCTGTCACCCCTGGGATTCAGGTTACTGGCTAAAGCTCTTGCCACCCCTATAGTGCCTTTTCTAGGCAAGGTTCAAAGGATAAAACCGCCACCGTAACAGATACAAGCATGCAAAATCTGAAGGTAATGCTACTCAATGCTAGAAGTCTAAACCTCAAAATGCACTCTCGAGGCACTCCTAAAAATGGAGAACATAGATATTTGTGCAGTGACTCAGACCTGGTTCAAGGCTCCAGAGAGCATTCCTGCAATACCAGGCTACAATTCTTACCACACTTTTCGGCCACAAAACCAAGACAGAAGCACTAAAGGTGGAGGAGTGTCCATATTCACCAAGGATATTCACACCTCCAGGCTAGTTGCCCAAAACAATGCATCTGAAATTCTCCAGGTGCAACTAACACTAGGTAAGACTGCAATCCAAACTGCAGCTTGCTACAGATCACCCACCATACCCCAAGATTCTCACTATACCTTCCTAGACATACTGGAAAATATTAAGATACAACCAAACACCCTAATACTGGTTGATTTCAATTACCCTGCCATTAACTGGGAAAACTACTCGGGTACCAACTCCTTTTCCCAACTTTTCTTGGAATTCATAAATTCCAACGCCCTGGATCAACTAATCCATTGTCCCACCAGGGGCTCCAATATCCTAGACCTGGTCATTACCAACATGGGAGATAGATGCTCCACACCAGTGGTCACCCCCTCATTGGTCAGGTCTGACCATAAGCAAATCACCCTTGACATCCACATCCCACCCCCACCCCCCAGTAAGTAAACCTCCTTAAAAAACTTCTCCAAAGCCAACTTCATGCTACTGAAATCAGAAGTGACAAACATCACGACACCCATGCAGACGGGATCTGGAAGTTCGACTGCAGAATCCTACACTAAGGCACTGCACGATCACATCCACTCGTGCATGAATCGTGCCATCCCAAATAGAACCAAGATGCTCTTCTCCAAAAAAAGGAAGCCAATCTGGTGGTCCCCTGCTATAAACAAACTATACAACAGAAGGAAGAAACTGTTGCAGAAAAGAGGAAAACCCCAGGATGCAAAAAACTCCCTCACCAGCCTCAGTAAAAAGCTGAGATCCCTCATAAAATCCTCAAAAGCTAGTTACGAAAATAAAATTGCCAAAGATTCCAAAGACAACCACAAGGCATTCTATAGTTATGTCAAGAATCTAAATGGAAATGCTCAGATCTGCTCTGAGCTACAACAGAATGGCATTAAATATACTGATCCCAAGGATATTGCCAATATCCTGGCAGATCGATTAAGTGCCGACTTCACCCCCCTCTCACCCCCTAAAGAACCCATTTCAATACCAAAAGATTGCCAAATTCCGATAATCACAGCCACACAGGTAGAAACAGCACTCTCCAAAGCTAGGAATATGGCATCCATGGGACCAGATGACATCCCAGGCTGTATACTACATGAACTACAAAATGAACTGGCACCCCACCTAAGTGTCATGTTTAATCATAGCCTCACCTCAGGCTTCGTGCCCACTGAGTGGCGCACAGCTACAGTTATCCTGCTCCACAAGGAAGGATTCACTTTGGATCCCGGGAAATACCGTCCCATCAGTCTGACAAGCCTAATCTGCAAGGGCATGGAACGCATTATCGTGGAACTTATAAACAGGGACATTGGCAACCTTCAAACACTGGACCCCACCCAGTTTGGGTTTACTGCCCCTACCCAGGTGAAACAGAAGAGGGAATCAGTGTTGTCTGGGTCAAAAGAGAATCACCAGCAAGATTTTTGGGAAGTCCTTCCTGATCTTGTGCAGGACCCTGGGAAGTAGAGGAAGAGGAGGGTAGAAGTGTTTAGGAAACGTTCCCTTGCAAGAAAAACACGATGTCCACATTGCAAGTCAAAGGACTTAGGATTCTGGAACAGAAGTGAGGAACTTACCTGTTCAGAGAAGAGGCAAAAAGATCAACTTGAGGAATACCCCAAATGATGTACTATGTCCAGAAACACCTCTCTCTGAAGCATACATTTGTGAGGATGTGTCCTGGACCTGTTCAAGAAGTCTACCACAAAGTTGCCTTCTGAAGAGATGTAGGCTGCCTGAAGGGTTACCTGATGGCAGAAGAGCTAGTCTGCAAGAGAATACCTTGTGACCCCCTGTTTGCTGATGTACCACATGACTGTGGTGTTGTCTGTAAAGATCTTTAAATGGCCAGAAGAACGTTTCTTTTATACTGATGTGTTCCAAACTGTGATGAAGGGGCCACAGATCCTAAGCCCTCAGACTGCTAGAAAAGGATCACAATTGCAGATCAGAAGCGTCTGTAAACAGCTTTTGAGCCGGGGTAGGAGTCTGCAAAGGCAGTCCTGGACTGAAGATTTGCTGAATCCACCAGTGAAATGCGAGTTTGAGACAAGGAAGCAAGGGAATTGGAAAATCCAGATGGTGACAATGCTGTAGCCAAACTATCTTTAGGTACCACTGAATTTTACACATATGAAGCTTGGCAGAGGAGAACATGGGAACGGTAGCTGACATGAACCCCAGGACTCTAAGAAATTTCCTTGCAGGAATGAGAGAAAGGGGAAGCAGGTTGTCAGAGAAAGAACCCTGGGGGAAGGAAGAGAATCCAGCACTGAAAATGTTTGGATTTTTCAACCCAGAAATATGTGGTTCTGAGGAGGAGTCAAACTTGACTTCCGGAGATCTGGGCACCAAAAAAGTTCTGAATAAAAAGCCTTTTCTTGGGTGCTGGTGGGTCACAGGTTCTATGGTGACCTGGTTGAACAGACCCTCTTAAAGAGGAAAGAAAATTACTTGATTGGATGTGGAAGGAGGGTTCCCCTGAAGGAAGGAAATGCCCTCCAAAACATTTTGTAACCATGCTGAATGATGGATAATATCCACTTGACTGTTGTGATGAATTTCCAGGCTTCAAGGAACAGAGGTAACTTTTTTTGACAAGGGAATTCCTGAACTGAGAAAAGAGGGCGGGCTCAGTAGATAGTCAAGCGGAAGCTGACTTGTCTGGAAAGAGAATTTGCCAATTTGTAATCTCAAGTATTTTTTTTTTTAATCAAATCTTTTCATGGACTGTTTCCTACCCTTCTGAGTGGGCTTATGTTCCCTGTGATCAAAAGAAGTGGGCTTAGCAGGGCAATTTCTTTGATACCTAGGTAATATGATAAAAATCTGTTCAAAGTCTTGTATCATTTTACCCTTCTCTTGCAAAGCCTTGAAAAGTTCTGCAGCAGAAGGTTCAAATAAGAGTTTCATGTACAGGGGGAATCCAAAACTTTGCCCTTAACCTAAAGGAGGGACTGTAGGCAAAGCCAAGCAAATCCTTAAATAACAGATCCAGTAGTAGCAGCCCTAGAAGAAGTCTATGCAGCATCATAGTTGCATTAAATGGAATGCCTAGAAACCTGTGCAGCTTGTCTAAGCATAGAAATCACTTTTTGCTTGGTGTCAGAAGCCTCAGGGTTAGTTGTGGCCTTATTAAAGTCCCCTAAAATGGATAAAAGGTACTTTGTCATTTACGCTTGGTAACTTAAGGCCTTAAGTGTAAGAGTGGCAGTGATGTACACCACCTTACAGTACCGGACCATGGTCTGACAACCTCTCTCAGATGGCAAAATATTAGCCAGTGGTATAAAGTACAGTTGTATAAAATCTTGCCGTAGCAATAGATATCCTTGTCTTCACAGTATTCAGTAGCTAATGGATCTCATGCCAAGGATAGCCCAACGTCAAACCAGTATAAACAAAGCCTTCAGTTCTTATAAGCATCATACATCACATGTATGCTCTCCACGCAAGACATAGGGCATAAAGGTAACATATGGATGCACACACTCAGAACTGAAAACCTCCAGGAGGAAGAGAAGGCCTTTAGGGACAAAGTTAATGTGCAACTAGAAGGAGAAAAAGGAAGAAGAAAATGAGCTCCTCATCCAAGAGGGCAAGAAAGGTACAGAACAAGAGGCAGAACAGAGAAGGTAAGAGGGAGGGAGTGAATACTGTAACAGTGAAAGGATATCTACTGTTACTGCAAAATTTTACACAACTGTACTATAGCCTTCCGTAACACAGCTGCAGTATTCTTTACCTAAAGAAGAGTATGAGAGCTCAAGAGAAAGGCACAAAACAGCCGTCTATCAATCCATGCAGGACAGCCCTGGCAAAGCCTGCTCTGGCACTGAAAACAACATCCACATCCAAACAGTAATGCTTAGTGAAAGTATGAACAGAGGACCTTAGCAATGGAATTGGTATCCTGACCCTTGAACAAAAAGCACCAGTGGAGCAACTGCCCTACTAGAATGTGCTTTTACAGACAAAGAAAGACATTTTCCATGACAAAAGTAACAAAAAGAAATGGCGTTAGAAATCCAGGAGAAGATGGTTTGCTTAGAGACAGCCAAACCCAAAGTCCTGGGATGAATGAAAAATGAAAGTTATGAACTTACCATAATAAGAAGTTATGTACCTACCATAACGTTCCATGTTAGTTGTCTTCCTCTCGCCTTCTTTCTTGTTGGATGGGTTCGGAGCCAATCCACGGCTCTGACTCGGCCTATACTATAGCTCGAGAGCTATTTTTTACTGGCTCGAGGTAGCCCTATATCCCACAATACCATGCGCTAACTCCCCAGATCTCGTTTGGCAGCTAACGCATAGCATAGAATTTTTTTTTTTTGTTACCAACAAAAAAAACAATGTATATATATATATATATATATATATACATATATAAACAGTTTCCCTGGCAATAGTAGTCATGATATGGGAACCCTGGAAAAAGGGGCAACATCATGAAATAGAAGGATCTCAGAACTTTCAAGTCTGTCTAGGCTAGGGGGCAGGAGGGAGGAACGCAAGAAAGAAGGCGAGAAGAAGACAACTAACATGGAACGTTATGGTAGGTACATAACTTCTTAATGTTGTCATTCTCGCCTTCATTCTTGCTGGATGGGACAGCGTCCCTAGCACCTTGGTCCTGGGTGGCTCAACGGAACAGACTCCTGAGTACAGTGGAACCAAAGTCAGCTCTATTTCTGGAGGCTATATCCAGTTTGTAATGGGTAATAAAGGTATGTTGAGAAGCCCAAGTAGCTGCTGCACAAATGGCATCTAAAGGTAACCTTGCTTGAAAGGCTGTTGAAGTCGATAGCGCCCTGGTTGAATGAGCCTTAGGTTTTGAAGGAAGTTGTTTATGTCTCAACTCTTAGACAAAGGTAGTGATGGAAGCTAACCATCTGGAAAGGGTTACCTTTGAAACTGGAAGTCCTTTCCTCCTGTCCGCATAAGAAAGGAAGAGTTGTTCTGACTTCCTGAATTGTTTTGTTCTGTCTAGATAATACCGCAACTGGCGATGAACATCCAAGGAATGTAGTTTCTGTTCAGCCCGGTTTGAATAATTTGGGAAGAAAACCGGCAAGTGAATAGTGTGATTCAGATTTGATTCAGAAGAAACTTTAGGTAGAAAGGAAGAGTTTGTTCTGAGAGCTACTTTGTCTTTATGAAAGACCAAATAAGGGGAACGGGTGGACAAGGCTTGAAGCTCCGATACTATGCCAGCAGAAGTTATAACTAATAAAAACAGAGTCTTACAAAAGAGGAGCTTGAGAGAACAAGAAGCTGCAGGCTCAAAGGGAGGAAGAATTAGTGAAGATAACACTAAATTCAGGTCCCATTGTGGATGAGGATCCTTAATGGGAGGTCTGAGTAAGAAAATGGCGAGGAAGGCTTTGCAGAGTTTATGAGACATAACACTGGTTTCCGAAAGTCCTACATGGAAATTGGCAATGGCCGCTAGTTGAAC
Source organism: Protopterus annectens (assembly GCF_019279795.1). Classification (NCBI taxonomy): domain Eukaryota; kingdom Metazoa; phylum Chordata; order Ceratodontiformes; family Protopteridae; genus Protopterus; species Protopterus annectens. The sequence goes on along the minus strand of NC_056729.1, from coordinate 1,429,947,033 downwards.
TCTGATAGCGGTTGCCGATGAACCTGCATGAAAAAGCTCTGCCAGAAAATCAAGAACTTTGTGAATTGGAGTATAAAGGGTCTAAGGACCTAGCTTGTGCCCAAATGGAAAAATGCTTCCATTTGCTCGCATAAGTCTTCCTGGTATTAGACTTATGGGAGGCAAGAATAATGTCACTGACAGGAAGAGAAATGAGGGGAAGCCTGGCTATGGTTGGAAGTGGAGCAACCAAGCTGTGAGGTTGAGGGACTGAAGAGACTGGTGCAGCTTGCCCGTCAGATGGGTCAAAAGATCTGGAAATGGTTCCAGATACCAGGGCTGTTCCAGAAGGTATCGGTGCAGGAACGGAAACCATACTTGTCGAGGCCAGTAAGGAGCAATGAGGATCATTTTGGACCTCAATGCGGTTGCTTTCTGAATTAACTTTGGAATCAACGGAAAAGGGGGAAAAGCGTATAGAAGACCCCGAGGCCAATCGTGGACTACAGCGTCTCTGGGGGGTGGCCTGGTAGGGGGAAGAGAGTGAAGAAGTCGAGGCACTTGCTGTTTTGAGGTGTTGCAAAAAGGTCGCAGCAAGGCTGGCCCCACTTCTGGAAAATTCTCTCTACTACCGCTTGATTTAGAGACCACTCGTGAGGCATGAGAATTGTTCTGCTCAATCTGTCCGCTATGACGTTGGATCTCCCGGGGATGTGCGTTGCTATCAGAAACCGTTGAGAGGAGATCGCCCACTGCCAAAGTCTGAGTGCTTCTCGACATAGGGGGTAGGACTTTGTTCCGCCCTGCTTGTTTATGTACCACACTACGGACATATTGTCCGTTTGAACTGCTATAGTGCCCGTGGGAAGAGAGTCCTGAAGGGCTCGCAACGATAAAAGCACTGCTCTCATCTCCAGGACATTTATGTGCAGGTGGCATTCTAATTGTTGCCACGTGCCCTGGACAGTCCTGCCCTGATAATGCCCCCCCACCACCACCCGATCAGGGAGGCATCCGTTGTCACCATGGCAACTGGAGGGGGAATAACAAAGGGTCTGCCCTGAAGAAGTTGAGGGGAGACTATCCACCAGGTGAGGTGTTTCTTGCAAGTCGGGGTTATCAATATGTTGTGTGTCATAGGAAGTTGTTGGTAGGACCACTGAGAGAAAAGCATCCACTGAAGAATTCTCATATGGAAGCAGGCTAAGGGAAGAAGGGGAATCGCCGCTGCCATGAGGCCCAATGTTTTCAGTACTAACTTGGCTTGAACTTTGTTGGACTGAATCAGAAGGTGGACATTCTGCCGTATATCTATCACTCTCTGAGGTGTTAAAAGTTGCAGACATTTCTGTGGTGTTTAACACGGCACCTATGAAGTTTATACATTGACAAGGTGACAAGACGGATTTTGCAAAATTTATGGAAATACCTAACCTGTTGCAAATGTGAATGGTGTAATCCCTGGTTATGATGAGATGCTGCTTGGTGGTAGCGGTGATGAGCCAGTCATCTAAGTATGGAAACACCTGGAATCCTTTTTGTCTCAGGTGAGCCGTGACCACTGCCAAACATTTGGTGAGCACCCGGGGGGCTGTGGTGAGACCAAAGGGCAGGGCTCTGAATTGGTAATGACTGGCTCCCAGCCGAAAGCGGAGAAACCTCCTGGAGCGCCTGTGTATCTTTATGCGATAGTACGCGTCCTGTAGTCTAACAAGCACATCCAGTTGTCTCTGCCCAAGAAGGGCAGAATGGACTGCAGCGTTACCATCCGAAATTTTGTCTTCTGTACAGATTTGTTCAGTCTGCTGAGATCCAAAATGGTTCTCCAGTCTCCTGTCTTTTTTGGTACCAAAAAGAACCTGGAGTAGATTCCGGATCCTAGCTGGACTGCTGGGACTGCCTGGATGACTCTTTTTTTTTTTAACAGCTTTGCTATTTCCAGCTGTGCCTGACCCCTTTGTCCAGGTGGTACGTCTGGGAGGGGTCTTGGAAATTGGTTTGGAGGGGAAATGAAGGGGATTTTGTAACCCTCGGACATAATCAACTGTACCCATTTGTCTTGAGAGACGGATTGCCAGGCTTCCGGGTACAGAGATAATCTTCCCCCGACTGCCTCCGAAGGTGGACAGTCGGGCAGCTTCTCAGGGATGCTGAAAGGGTTGGTCAGGGAAGGACTCCCTGGAACCCTGGTTCTGTGGATCCCCTCTGCCCCTGGGGCGGCGTCTATTGTTGCCCCCCCCGCCTCTAGGGGGAATTTCACCATGTGCGGTGGGCGCGACTCCCTGTGGTTTACAGAACCACATCTTTCCACCCTTCTGACCTTTGGGGTATGGTCTAGATGGTGTGGAAAAATGGACTCCCACGGCAAAGAGAGTCTTACCGTCTTGCTCGCACCTTGTGAGAGTATTCTTCACCGGAGGTCCAAACAATTCTGAACCATCAAAGGGGGTGTTGGTAAAGGACGCCTTGAAGGGATCAGCAAAATTACAGAGTCGCATCCAGGCATGACGTCTCAACGCAACACCTGTGCCTGCGGCCCTACTCGCTCCATCGGCTGCATAAGAGATAGGCCGCATGGAGGAATTGGCAATAGAATTCAGGGTAGCCAGCTGGGAGTTAATCTTGTCCCGATACCCCGCAGCAGAAGGATCCTGTACAGTTTCACCCAGTTCTTTGAGCAAATCTCTCTGAAGGTGGGTGAAATGACATAAATAGTTCAGCGATCGCATAGCAAAGGTCGCTGAAGCAAATGTCTGCTTACCGTACCTGTCCATGGTCCTGGACTCTTTGTTAGGAGGATGAACAGGTACAGAAGGATCAGCTAATTCCTTCTTAGTGGCAGCTGCTACCACCATAGCATCTACCGAGACACCTTTGGTGAGAAATGTCTTGTCCACTGGAGCAGAAATAAATTTTGAAGGCCTCCTAGGGGTAGGTTCCATGGAGTCAGGAGCTGCCCACGCCTTTCTGGCCACCACTTCCATCAGTGGATCGAAAGGGGGGGGGGACACCCAGGAGGTGGAATGGCGAGATCCAAAGGCATCAAGGTAAACCGACTCGTCCTCGGAGGGTTTGAGTGTGGACCAATTCCCCCTCTGTTTCAGGATCTCTAGTATGTCTGAAAAGGAGACATCTTCAGAGTGGGATCTGGGGGAGCCCTCCGACTCATCCAAGTCGGTGTCCGAGGTTACAGACTCAGGGGAGTCTATGTGCTTCCTCTTGCACTTTCTTTTCCTAGGTGGCTCTCCTGAAGCTTCAGGAGAGGCCTCGGAGGAGGATGAGACACCCAAAGTGGGTATCCTATGCGTTGGATCTCTGCTATCAGTTGCAAGAGGATGGCCAGAGACCGTAACAGGCACTGTGAAGGGAGGAGCTGAAAAACCCAACCCTGGAGCAGACAATGGATCCAGCACGCTCCTCATCACCTCAAAAGCCCCCCTATCAGGCACCAAAGACAATCCCGGCTCCCGACACCAGAACCGCCCCCGGCACCGACAGAGAAGGCTCCAAGAATGATGTCGGGGCCGAACTAACCAGAGACGACACTCCGAGAGGGAGAGCGGGGTCGGACAAGGGTCCGGATGCCACTCGCCCCCTCGGAGCCAACAATGGAGTCTCGGCGCCCGGACTTCTCCACGGATGGTACCAATGAAGAAGTCAGAGCCAACGACGCCGGAGCCAAAGGTGGAAGTATCGGCTCCGACGTGGGCAAGGTTACGGTTCCAACAAACTCCGGCTCCGAACTCGACTGGAGAGTCGGAAGAGGAATCAAAGGCGGCACCGAGGGAGCCACAGTCTGGTGAGATGGGCTTTGGAGTATTTGGGCCAGTGCCTGAGATTTTATGAGTCTACTGACCACCCTCTCAATATCGTGGTCGGAAAGCCTAGACGACCTGGAGGAATGGGTCCTATGACTCCGCTCCGATAGAAGGGGTGATCTTGGAGCCGATCAGACGGACTCTAATGAAGGGGATCTAGAGTGCTTACGCGCTGATGTCAGCTCCGATACAGGTTTCGGAGCGGGTACGATCTTGCTCACATCGGCTCCGACTGGAGCCGATGTCGGAGCAATCTCAGTTTCACCAGCCCTCGACTCAGAAGCTGGAGCCGAGGGCTTGGTGGGCTTAGATGACTTCCCAGAGCCAGACTTGGACGGGGAGTCATCGGGCTTCAATAAGCCCCTCAAAATAAGTTTATTACGACGCTCCTGCAGGACTCGAACTAAATCCGTGGCAGACGGAAAGTACAGTTTTGTACCTACCATAAATGTAGCTGTTCGAGTGCTCATACAGCTGCAGTCATAACAGATGGGTTATCCTGCCGTCAGGCGGGTCCTCGGTCGGCCGAATTCCAAAGTCTAGGTCCGGCGTCAGTTGCCATCGCTTCTTCCCTGACGTCAGTGCGGCAGGGGTATAAAAGAGGCAGCCAACGCCATTTTCTTCAGTTTTTCTTGCCCCAGATGTCAGGTGCCCCCAGAAGGAAGGCAAACATAATGCTATGCAAAGATGCAATGTTGATAAATCAAATACAGTAGTTGCAAGCAAATACACCATAAAAGAATACCCCAAAAAGGTTGTATGAAAAGTGTTTGTCATAAGGCCTGTCCTAAGAGGGGATGGAGGGAGGGCAACCTGGACTGCAGCTGTATGAGCACTCGAACATCTACATTTATGGTAGGTACAAAACTGTACTATGTTCATCGTGCATACAGCTGCAGTCATAACAGATGGGTAGAATCCCAAAGCTAAGTAAGGGTGGTAGGCACTAAGTGGAACTAGGAGGGGCTAGGATGCCCTGCAGGACTGCTGTGGCAAAGCCCGCTCTAGATTTTGAGTATAGTGGGAGGTGATAGTGTTTGGAGAAAGTGTGCACTGAACTCCAGGTGGCTGCTTCCAAAATGTCCTTGGTAGGGACCCCCCTGAGGAAGGCTGCAGAGGTAGCTGTGGCTCTGGTGGAGTGGGATCTGATGCATGCAGGCACAGTTTTTCCATGAAATGAGTAACAAAAGCGTATGCAGTGGGCTATTCATTTTGAAATTGTCTGTTTGGAAATAACCTTTCTGCAGCATAGGACACAAAGAGTTGCTCAGATTTCCTGAATGGCTTTGTCCTGTCCAAGTAGTAACGAAGTTGTCTGTGAATGTCCAAGGAATGTAGTAGTCTTTCCCCTTTGTTTTGAGGATTAGGATAAAAGGCAGGTAAAGTGGATAGTCTGATTCAAAGCTACACTGGATACTACCTTTGGCATAAAGGTAGGGTTGGTTCGTAAGAAAACTCTGTCCTGATGGAAAATGATGAATGGTTGCACAGCCATGAGGGCCTGTAGCTCCGAAACCCTGTGAGCTGAGGTGATAGCCAGAAGAAAGGCTGTTTTCCATGACAAGTACTGTAACTCTGATGAAGAAGCTGGCTCCAAAGGAGGAAGGGTCAGCTTTTCCAATACGAAGTTGAGGTCCCAAGCAGGGACTGGTGGTTTCCTTGGGGGTTTTATATTCTTTGCCCCTCTGAGGAACTGCCTTAGGAGAGGATGAGAGAATAAAGGAGGATCTGTGTTGTATTGTGTAGAAATGGCTGAAGCGTGGATCTTGTTGGAGGAGAACGAAAGTCCATTGTTTAACATCTCGGCTAGGTACTGTAAAATTTGAGGTATGTTTATTACCCAAGGATTCTGTCCCTTTTCTTGATTCCAGGCACAAAATCATTTCCATTTGGCGGAGTAGGCCTTTCTAGTAGAAGGTCTTCTGGCCTCCAAGATGACATCCTGCACCTCCTTGGAGAGGAGAAACTGTTGGGAAATCAAGGAATTCTCCATGCAGCTAGATTTAGAGTTTTGAGATGGCTGTGAAGAGTTTTGTAGTTGTGCTGGGACAACAGAAGAGGGACTAGAGGCAGGATCCATGGTGGGGAATGTGTCAGGCTCTTCAGGAGCGGATACCAGTGTTATCTTGGCCAGTCTGGAGCAATGAGAATCATTTTCGGCCTCTCTGCTCTGGCTTTCAATAGAACTTTGGACAGCAGAGGAAGAGGCGGGAAGGCATAGACTGTCAATGTTGCCCAATTGAAGGAAAGTGTGTCCACTTTCCAGGCCTGTGGATGATAGGTCCTTGAACAAATTTTTTTCAACTGGCAATTTCTGTGGGTAGCAAAGAGATCTATGTCTGGCTGTCCCCATGCCTGTGTTATCTTTGTGTAAACTTGAGGATGCAACTTCCATTCGTGTGGATCTGTCATATTTCTGCTTAGGTTGTCTGCCAGTGTGTTTTCCTTCCCTGGCAGGAATTGTGCCTGTAGTTGAATTTGCAATTCCAGTGCTGTGTTCCATAGGGTCATGGCTTGCCTGCACAGGGGGTATGAATGAGTTCCCCCCTGTTTGTTTATGTACCACATCACTGTGGTGTTGTCTGTCCTTCTCAATAGCTGCCCTGGATGCAGTAGGTCTTTGAAGGTCATAATAGCCTTTTGCACGGCTAGCATTTCCTTTTGGTTGATGTGAAGGTGCTTCTCTTTTCGGGTCCATTTTCCCTGAATGCACTGATCTGTCATGTGTGCTCCCCAGGCGTAGTCTGAGGAGTCTGTTGTGATGATTTGAGTTGCTTGAGGTACACACAAAGGAAGACCTGTGTTTCTTTGGCAAGCTTGAGCCCACCACATAAATTCCTTTTGAAGGTATGGAATGAGTGGTATAATTGCTTCCAAGCTGTGGCTGTGTTGAGACCATAAGTTTTTTAGGTACCATTGAAGTTTCCTCATATGCAGCTTTGCACATGGGATTAGTAGGATGCAAGATGCCATGTATCCCAGAGCCTGCAGGACTTTCCTTGCAGTTAGCCTGGTGTAAGTTGCCATTTTTCTGAAGTATTGAGACAGTTGCCCTTGCTTGTCTGGCTTGAGGTAGGCCATCTGGGTGGTTGCATCCAAGCTGGCACCCAGGAAAATTATTTGTTGAGAGTGTATTAGTTTTGATTTATTTTTGTTGACTGTGTATCCCAGGAAGTTCAACAGTTTTATTACAAACGCCAGGTGCTGCAGTAGTATGTCCTTGCTGTCCGCTTGGATCAGGCAGTCGTCCAGATATTGGTAGACTTGTATCCCTTGCAGTCTGCAGAAGGCGATTACTGATACCAGGCATTTCGTAAACACTCTGGGCGCAGTAGATAAGTCAAAGGGCAATGCAGAGAATTGGTAATTGATTGAACCTGCAAGAAATCTGAGGTATCTTCTGCAATCTTGTCTGATAGGGACATGCAGGTATGCCTCCTTGAGGTCCAATGTTACCAGCCAAGACTCCTTGCCCAGCATGGGAAGAAGCTGCTGTAATGTGAGCATCTTGAATTTTGGCACCTGTAGGTATGTGTTTAGGATGGATAGGTCTAAGATAGGTCTCCAATCTTTGTCATTCCTTGGTACCAGGAATAGTCTGGAATAAAACCCTTGACCTTGTTCTTTTGCAAGTACCTCTTGAATTGCTTTCATGTCCATGAGAGCTGAAATTTGTTTTTGTGCCTCTGCCCTTGGATTTTGTGGCAGGTTTGGCATGCCTCTCAATTGTGGAAGGGTGTGAAAGTGGAACCTGTAGCCTCTGTCTATAATGTCCAGAATCCATTTGTCTCTTGTAACAATATGACAATTTTTTGAGAATAATGTCAGTTTTCCGCCCAAAGGTGCTGCCATTAAAGCTTTGCTTGGCAGGTGTAGGGGGAAGTCATTGTGTCTGTTTTCTAAAAGACTGTGATCTGTCTTCTCCACCTCTTGGGGTTGGTGCTTGCCACTGTCTGGCTCTGAAAGATCCTTGAGGTTGCCCTCTACCCCTTGGACGCCTGTATCTGCCCCTTTGAGGTCTGTCCGTGGCTGGAAAGAACCGATTTTTTGAAGGCCAGTTTCTGCTGAAAAGTGGAGGCTGTACCTGCAGGAAATCTTTCACTGTTTGCATTGATTTCGCTTTTTCCTCAATTTTCTTTAGCACCTCCTCAGCTTTAACACCAAACAATACATCTTTTTGAAGAGGTGCATCTAATAATTTAGCTTTGACATGATCTGGTAAGGTTTGCTCCTTGAGCCAAGCATGCCTACGTATAACAGACCCCGTAACAGCAGCTCTACATGAGGCCTCTAAAGCATCAAAACCACACTGCAAGGTATGTTTACCCACTTGCTCTGCACCATGCAACAAATCCTGCAACTCTTTTAAATCTGGTTGTTCTGGTTGTGTCATCTTGCTTTTCAGCTGAGATATCAAAAACTGTTGATACTTTAACATATGGAACTGACAGTTTAATGCCCTCATGGTTAAAGTGGCCGAGGTGTACACCTCTTCCCCCCACCTTTCTAAAGCTCTGGAATCTCTCCCTGAAGGTAAAGGGTTTGTAGCAGTAGAGGCCTTAATTCCCTTGGGTCCCTGTGAAATAGTTTCTGGGTCAGCAGTATGGCTTTTGTATAGGAACTGGTGAGAATCAGGAACCCGGTAATACCGGTCTGGTTTAACAGGAGCTGGTGGCAAAGAATCAGGATTAAGGCTGGCTTCTGTGTACACATCATCCAATATATCTAAAACAGGAGGGATAGCCAGAGGCCTATGCTGGGGGAGCAGAAGAAATTCCCTGAGCCTTTTCTTGGAATCTGAGTAATCTTGGCCTTCCCAATGAAAGTGTACCCTCAATGTATGCAGGGTTTCCCCAAAAGAGAAGTCCTCAGGGGGGGAGACAGAGGGAATAGACTCCTCTGCATCAGAATCTTCGAAGAGAGAATAGGCATAATCCTGGTCCTCAGAAAGTTCTGAGGTAACAGAAGCTTGATCTGAGGAAGGGTAGTCTTCCTCTAATCTGGGCCTTTTGTCAGAGGGGGGTTGAGAACCCCTGATAAGAGTAATCAAATCCTCAGCCATTTTAAGCATCTGTTTTTTAGGCATGGTGCCTTGAGAGGGGGTCTGAGGAACCTGTTTTTTGGTTTTCATGGCTGTTTTGGATTTAGTGAAGGCTTTAATAGAGAAGGAGGAAGGCCTGAAGACCCCTTGAGAAATGGCAGGCCTGTCTAAATTCTGAGTTTCCCCACCAGGAGTGGCGTCGGTACCTGTAGTAGGAATGGGGGCCGAGGAGCCTGCGACCTTGGGTACTGAAGACACCGGTAATGCATTGTCATCGGTACTCAGAGGTTGCGTCGGCGCTTTGCTGAGTACCAGAGAACCGGTAGTCGGCCTTAGCGTGGTTTCAGTAGATGGTGCGGACCTCGGATGTCGGTCCTTATCCTTGCATTTTTTGCTCAAAACTGGAGTCAGAGTATCCGACGACATAATATAATTACATTTTTTGCCAAAAAAGTGAGGGGCGAACTCCGCCCGACGCTTAATAGTGCGTTTGTTGAATCTAGCACAAAAACGGCAGGCCGAGACGTCGTGGTCTGGGCCTAAGCAAGGTATACAGAAAGAGTGGAAATCCTTATGCGGTATTTGCTTCCCACATGAAATGCAATTATTAACTTTGTCTGACATCGGTCTGAGGCAAGAAATGTTTCCCCAACGGGGTAGTTAGCTTTCAAGAAGACTTCGGCTGAAATACTTTCGTAAATCTCAGGAGCTGGCCGACCGGCACTTGCGAACTGCTTCTGTTTCGGGCAACGCACGGCAAGAAAGACTGAAGAAAATGGCGTCGGCTGCCTCTTTTGTACCCCTGCCACACTGACGTCAGGGAAGAAGCGACGACAACCGACGCCGGACCTAGACTTTGGAATTCGGCCGACCGAGGACCGGCCTGATGGCAGGATAACCCATCTGTTATGACTGCAGCTGTATGCACTATGAACATCAAGAGTCCTGCAGGTGCAAAGGTCCCAAGCAGTAGAAGCAAGAAGTGTGACTGTCTGTCAGAGACATTTTCTGACAGCACGAGTCACACTTCTTGAATCCCGAGACCTTAGCTTCTTTAGACATAGTTACAGTAAAAAAAGTACAGTTTTGTACCTACCATAAATGTAGATGTTCGAAGATCCACATTGCTGCAGTCATAACTTATGGGTAGTCCGCTGTCCTCGGTCGGCCCGAATACCAAAGTATTAGGCTGACGTCGGTCATGGGCGCTCAGATCTGACATCAGAGCGTCAGGGTATTTAAGCGCATGACCGACGTCATATCCTCAGTCTTTTCTTGCCCCAGATGTCAGAAGGCCCTAAAAAGAAAGGCCACAGCCAAAAATAGAATACTTCCCAAAAAGCATGTACAAATAACAGCTACCACCCAAACCATACAACCATTCCTAACCACAGAGGGGAAGGAGGGAGGGTAAATTGGACTGCAGCAATGTGGATCTTCGAACATCTACATTTATGGTAGGTACAAAACTGTACTATGTTTTTCATCTCACATTGCTGCAGTCATAACTTATGGGTAGAATCCCAAAGCAGAGGTAAAGGGAGGCTGGCAAAATCATAAAGCATTGGGAGCTGCCAAAATGCCCTGTAAAATTGCAGTGGCAAATCCAGCCCTAGATTTGGAATAAAGGGGAAGATGGTAATGTTTAGAAAAAGTGTGCACTGAACTCCAAGTAGCTGCTTCCAAAATATCTTTAGTAGCTACTCCCCTTAAAAAAGCAGTAGAAGTGGCAGTAGCCCTAGTGGAGTGAGGTCTGATTCCAGCCGGAATCTCCTTACCATGATGAGAATAACAAAAAGCAATACAAAGGCTAATCCACTTAGAAATAGTTTGTTTTGAAACAGGTTTCTCCTGAGAACCCAAAGCAAAAGAAACAAACAACTGCTGAGACTGTCTGAACCCTAGTCTTGCTCAAATAATAACGCAACTGCCTGTGAATATCCAAAGTGTGCAAAATTTTCTCCCCTTTATTTTGGGGATCTGCATAAAAAGTAGGCAAATGAATTGATTGGTTCAAGGCCACATTTGAAACCACTTTAGGCATAAAAGTAGGGTTAGATGCATGAGATACCCTATCCTTATGAAAAATTAGGAAGGGTTCAACTGCCATAAGAGCCTGTAATTCAGAAACCCTTCTAGCAGACGTAATGGCCAACAACAAAGCAGTCTTCCAAGGCAAAAACTTTAACTCAGCAGTAGCTGCAGGTTCAAAAGGAGGTAAAATAAGTTTTTCCAACACAAAATTGAGATCCCAGGCAGGAGTAGGAGCTCTACGTGGGGGTCTTATGTTCTTTGCCCCTCTAAGAAATTGCTTAAACAAAGGATGAGAGAATAATGGTGGGTCACAGTCATAGTGAGCAGAAATGGCTGCAGCATGAACTTTTATAGAGGAGAAAGACAAACCCTTGTCTAATAATTCTGTAAGACATTGAAGAGAAACACTTAAATCAGGCTTGGAAACATCAAAGCTCTTTGTTTTGCTCCAAATTAAAAATCTCCTCCATTTATCAGCATAAACTTTCCTTGTACTAGGCCTTCTGGCCTCCAAAATAACATTCAAAACTTGTTGTGGAAGCTGCGACCCTCCAGGTTCTAGAACAGAATACGCCAGGCTGTTAGATGCAGGGACTGAATCCTGACATTGAGGAAATGATTGCCCTCCTGAGACAAAGGTGCGGAATCAAGGCAAAGGCCATGGAGGCTCCGTACTAAACTCCTCAGCAGAGGGTACCAGTGCTGTCGAGGCCAATCTGGAGCTATTAGAATCATGGAGGGCTTGTCTTGTCTGACCTTCAAGAGTACCTTGGGGAGGAGAGGCAGAGGCGAAAATGCATAGGCGTGAAGATTGCTCCAACTGAATGATAGAGCATCCACTTTCCAAGCTGTGGGATGAAACATTTTTGTGCAAAACTTTGGCAACTGGAAATTTAGTGGAGAAGCGAACAGATCTATGTCTGGAGTTCCCCATATCACTGTCAATTTTCGAAATACATGAGGATCCAATTTCCACTCTTGAGGATCCACTATCTGTCTGCTCAAAACATCTGCTAAGGAGTTCTGTGCTCCTGGTAGAAACCTTGCCTGAAGATTGAGGTGTAAACTGAGAGCAGTCTCCCACAAAATCATTGCTTGCCTGCAAAGAGGGTACGACCCCCTTGCTTGTTGATGTACCACATGACAGTTGTGTTGCCTGTTTGAATCAACACTTGCCCTGGGTGAAGTAAATCCTTGAAAGCCATCAATGCAAATTGGACTGCTAACATCTCCTTCAAGTTGATATGTAAATGTTGAAGTCTGGCAGGCCACGTGTCTTGAACCCATTTTCCACTGAGGTGTGCTCCCCAAGCCTTGTCCGAGGCATCTGTCGTTAAGATCTGACTCGCCTCTGGTCGGGTCACAGAGAGTCCCTTGTTTAGGTGACATTCCTGAGCCCACCACAAAAATTCCTTTTGAATGCAAGGTATTATTTGAATGACAGTGTCCAGATCTTGGCAGTGTTGTGTCCATACATTTTTGAGATACCATTGTAACTTCCTCATATGCAGTTTGGCATTGGGAAGCACCAGAATACAAGATGCCATGAACCCCAAGGCTTGAAGGACTGTCCTTGCAGTCAGCCTGGACCGTAGAGACAATTGATGGAAGTAAAGTGTTAGGTTCTTTTGCTTGTCCGGGGTCAAAAAGGCCATCTGGGAAGCTGTATTCAGTCTCACACCCAGAAAGCACATTTCCTGAGAGGGTACTAGACTGGACTTTGTTTCGTTCACAGAAAACCCTAGGCACCTTAACACTGCCATCACATACTGTAGATGATGAAGAAGTTCGTACTTGTCTTGAGCAAGAATCAGGCAATCGTCCAAATAAGGATAAATTTGTATTCCTCTTAACCTTAAGAAGGCTATCAGTGGAGCCAGAACCTTTGTGAACACCCTGGGCGCAGTAGATAAGCCAAAGGGCAATGCAGAGAACTGATAATGTAAAGTCCCAGCACGCAGGTATCTCCTGCAACTGGGCCTGATAGGAACAGGAAGATAAGCCTCTTTGAGATCCAGAGTTACCATCCAGTGATCTTTGCCCAACAGAGGTAGAAGTTGTTGCAACGTCAACATTTTGAATTTTGGAATGTCCAGGTATGTGTTGAGGATAGATAAATCCAAAATCGGCCTCCAAGTGTTTCCTTTCTTTGGTACTAGAAACAGGCGAGAATAAAATCCTAGGCCTACTTCTGACAGAGGGACCTGCTGTATAGCCCCCATTTGAAGAAGTAAAGAAATCTGCTTGTGAGCCTCTACCCTTTGCTGAGGAGGAACGTCTGGCATGCCTTTGAAAGGAGGCAATGTATGGAAATAAAACTTGTAGCCTCGGTCTATAATGTCCAACACCCATTTGTTCTGGGTGACTAATAGCCAGTTTTGCTTGAAGAGTGCCAACTTTCCTCCCAAAGGAGCTGCCAGACAGGAAGAATCTGGCAGCTGAAGATGCAGGTCATTGGGCCTGTTTACGAAAGGACTGGCCCCTGCCCTCACCTGTAGATTGTGCAGGTGAACTCCATGTTCTAGGCCTGAAAGAACTCTGAGCTCTGCCCCTACCACGTCTCGATCTACCCCTAGACTGTAAATCAGAAGAAGGATAAGCCCATCCCTTAGTAGGCCAATTCCTGCTAAACTTAGGAGGCTGCACCTGCAAAAAATCTTTAACAGTCTGCATAGACTTAGCCTTGTCTTCCATTTTCTTCAAGACAGACTCCACAGGAGAACCAAACAAAACTTCAGACTGTAAAGGAGCATCCAATTGGTTTTAACATGCTCAGACAAATTCTGATCCTTAAGCCAGGCGTGCCTGCGAATAACTGAACCAGTGGCAGCCACCCTGGAAGAAGCCTGTAAAGCATCGAAACCACACTGCAAAGAATGCTTACCCACCTGTTCAGAGGCATGTACCAAATCCTGTAATTCCTTACACTCTATGCCCTCTGCCAAAGCATCCACTTTAGATTTTAGCTGAGTAAGGAGAAAATTCTGGTACTTCAACATATGAAACTGGCAATTCAAAGCCCTCATTGCTAAAGTGGAAGAGGTATATACTTTCTTACCCCATCTATCCAAAGCTCTAGCATCTTTATCCATAGGAACTGGATTCTTTACAACAGAAGCCCTGACACCCTTAGGTCCCTGGCTAATAGTTTCTGGGTCAGCCCTTGGACTCTTATACAGATATTTATGAGCCTCAGGCACTCTGTAATACCTGTCTGGCTTAACTGGCGCAGGAGGCAAAGAGTCTGGATTAAGGGAAGCCTCGGAGAAAACATCTTGAACAACATCCAAAACAGGAGGTATAGCCAAGGGCCTATGCTGTGGTAAAAACAAAAATTCCCTAAGCCTTTTTCGGGAATCTGAGAAATCCTGACCTTCCCATTTAAAATGCTCCCTCATAGAATGCAGGGTTTCTGAAAAAGAAAAATCCTCTGGAGGAGAAGCAGAAGGAGTGGAATCCTCTGCGTCTGAATCAGAAAAAGGAGGAAAATCCTGAATGTCTTCAGCCGAAGACTCTGAGTAATCTGAAGCCTGCTCCAAACTTTCCACCTCTGGCTCCACCCTAGGCCTCTTATCAGGAGGGGGCATAGAACCTCTGATTAAAGAAATTAAATCTTCTGCCATTTTAAGCATGTGTTTTTTAGGCACAGAACCTGCAGAACTAGGACTGACACCCGTGGAAGACAAACCAGGCCTGCCTTTGGAAGGAGCCTTAGAGATAGAGGGAGAAGGCCTAACCACCTTAGGCAAGGAAGGGAAAACAGCAACCTGAGAGGCCCCCTCAGCCTGACCTGACTCCTGAGAGGCCACATCTTGCAAAATTAAAGCCTCTCCCTGAGACTCAACTGAAACCTCGGCTGGATCCACAGATTCCACCGTAGTTTCTAAAGAACCGGCGTCCGGAACGGACCGACTCATCCTGCCTGGACTTTAAAGATTTTTCTTTGCGCTTCTTCACGGTAGCGGGCGTCAGAGGATCCGACGGCATATTATAATTACACTGCTTACCGAAGACAAGCCTAGCGCAATCTAACCTACATTTAATGGTGCGCTTATTAAACCTAGCACAAAAGTGACACCCGACTACGTCGTGCTCAGGTCCCAAACAAGGAATACAAAGAGAGTGGTAATCCCTATGCGGTATCTGTTTCCCACAAGAAATACAATTATTCACTTTTTCTGACATCCGGAATTAACTGAGCCAAGAAAAAACAAAAATATTCCCCAGCGGGTACTTAGCCCAACTTGGTTTCGGTCTGAAACTCAGAATACGAAAATTTCTGAATGCCGAACGGCACTTGCAAACGCTGCTTCTGCATCGGACCATGCGGCAAAAAAGACTGAGGATATGACGTCGGTCATGCGCTTAAATACCCTGACGCTCTGATGTCAGATCTGAGCGCCCATGACCGACGTCAGCCTAATACTTTGGTATTCGGGCCGACCGAGGACAGCGGACTACCCATAAGTTATGACTGCAGCAATGTGAGATGAAGAACAACAGTAGCACAGTCAGCACAACCACTCACTCAACTTTCACACCAAGGGGAAGTTAAGGGGATGACTAAAACAACAACTCACACACACAATAACGGGGGAGAGAAAACAAGAACTAAGCCTATAGGCCCGGTTAGAAAGTTTAACTAAAGGGGTGGGTAGGGCTTAACGAAAAAATTACTAAAAGGTAATTTAGGTAAAACTATATCAAAGGGAACTAATCTGACAAAAACTAACCTCAAGTTTAGAAGAATTTGCAAAAATTTCTTTTACTGACCTGAGCCGGCAAAAAAAGGCAACCTCGCAGCAAAGTGGCAAACGAGATCTTGGGAGTTAGCGCATGATATTGTGGGATATAGGGCTGCCTCGAGCCGGTAAAAAATAGCTCTCGAGCTATAGTATAGGCCGAGTCGGAGCCGAGGATCGGCTCCGAACCCATCCAGCAAGAATGAAGGCGAGATGACAACATCAATAGATCTGTTTTGTCTTCCTTTTGTCTTGTTCAATGTGCGGCTGGTTGGATCTGGCTAGATCCGACCTTGGCACCTTATACTAAAGCTTTGTATTCTAGAGTTCAGACACCCGCTCCTGCCTGAACTATCTCAGATTGAGTTTGGTGACTGACCATAAAAAGTCATTATGTGTATATAAACAGCACACACACACACACACACACACACACACACACACACACACGTGTGTGTAAACATATATATACACGTGTATATATATATATATATATATATATATATATATATATACAGTGCAATGAAATATCTCAGTGCAATGAAAAAGTATTTGCCCCTTCCTGATTTCTTATTTTTTTTTTACATGTTTGTCACACTTAAATGTTTCACATCATCAAACAAATGTAAATATTAGACAAAGATAAACACAAAATGCAGTTTTTAAGTGATGATTTTATTTATTAAGGAAAAAAACTATGCATGGCTCTATGTGAAAAAGTAATTGCCCCTTAAACTTAATAACTGGTTGTGCCACCCTTAGCAGCAACAACTGCAATCAAGAGTTTGCAATGAGTCTTTCACATCACTGTTGGGGAATTTTGGCCTACTCTTCTTTGCAGAATTGTTTTAATTCAGCCGTATTGGAGGGTTTCCGAGTATGAACTGCCTTTTTAAGGTCATGCCACAGCATCTCAATTGGATTCAAGTCTGAACTTTGACTAGGCCACTCCAAAACCTTCATTTTGTTTTTTTTTAAGCCATTCAGAGGTGGACTTGGTGTGTTTTGGATCATTGTCCTGCTGCAGAAACCAAGTGTGCTTCAGCTTGAGGTCACAAACTGATGGCTGGAGATTCCCCTTCAGGATTTTTTGGTAGAGAGCAGAATTTATGGTTCCAGCAATCACAGCAAGTCGTCCAGGTCCAGAAGCAGCAAAGCAGCCTCAGACCATCACATTACCACCATCATGTTTGACTGCTGGCATGATGTTCTTTTTCTGAAATGCTGTGTTACTTTTCCGCCAGATGTAATGGGATGTACAGCTCCCAAAAAGTTCAACTTTTGTTTTGCCAGTCCACAGAATATTTTCCCAAAAGTCTTGGGGATCATCAAGATGTTTTTTGGCAAAAGTCAGACGAGCCTTTATGTTCTTTTTGGTTAGCAGTTTTCGCCTTGGAACTCTGCCGTGCATGCCATTTTTGCCCAGTCTCTTTCTTATGGTTGAGTCATGAACACTGACCTTAACTGAGGCAAGTGAAGCCTGTAGTTCTTTAGATGTTGTTCTGGGTTCTTTTGTGACCTCTTGGATGAGTCGTCGCTGCGCTCTTGGGGTAATTTTTGTAGGCCAGCCACTCCTGGGAAAGTTCACCACTGTTTCATGTTTTCTCCATTTGTGGGTAAATGGCTCTCACAGTGATTCACTGGAGTCCTACAGCTTTAGAAATGGCTTTGTAACCTTTTCCAGACTGACAGATGTCAATTACTTTGTTTCTCATCTGTTCTGGAATTTCTTTAGATCGTGGCATGATATCTTCCTTTTTTGGGATCTTTTGGTCTACTTCACTTTGACTGACAGGTTCTACTTAAATGATGTCTTGATTCAACAGGTCTGGTAGTAATCAGGCCTGGGTGTGGCTAGTGAAATTGAAAAAGAAGTTATGTACTTACCATAACGTTCCATGCGAGTTGTTTATCTCGCCTTTATTTTCACTGATTTATTGGGTTCAGAGCCAGTAGCTGGAGACCAAGCCCCTTATTCCACAGTGCACTGTTGGAATTACCTCAGATCTTGTTTGCTGCGAGTAACAGTATATATATATATATATATATATATATATATATATATCTATATATCTATATATATATATATATACATATATATATATATATATATATATATATATATATATATACACACACACACACACACACACATACCCTTTTATTTATTTCTACCAAGAACACTTCCTGAAGGGAAAGAAGAAATATTGAATAACCAGGATGGTACTAGCCTCTAAGTCAACAGTCAGCCAGGAGGGGGAAGGAGGGAGGGACGTGAGAATAAAGGCGAGATAAACAACTCACATGGAACGTTATGGTAAGTACATACCTTCTTTATGTGAAGTTGTTAAATCTCGCCGTTTATTCTCACTGATGGCTAGCGTCCCTAGCACCCTCCATCTTGGGTGGCTCATGGAAGTATGCTCTTCAGTACCGTGGAACCAAAGGAAGACCTGTCCCTTGAAGCCTATCTACTTTGTAATGTGTGATAAAGGTATGAGGCTTAGACCAAGTGGCTGCAGCGCAAATATTGTCAAGGGGCAATTTAGCTTGAAAAGCAGAAGACGTAGAGACCGCTCTGGTAGAATGAGCCTTAGGTTTGTGTGTTAATGGCATGCTCACATTCTCATAAACAAAGGATATACAAATGGATAGCCATTTAGATAAGGTTGTTTTAGCCACTGGATTACCTTTTCTGACTTCTGAGAAGGATACAAAAAGTTGATCTGATTTTCTAACATTCTTAGTTCTGTCAAGATAAAATCTGAGCTGTCTGCGTACATCAAGTTTGTGCAGCATGTATTTCAATTTGCTAGAGTGGCTGGGAAAAAAGACTGGTAGCTCAATGACCTGATTGATATTTGATTCAGAACAGACTTTAGGTAAAAATGAGGGATTTGTTCTGAGAGATACTCTATCAGCATGGAAAATCATGTAAGGTGGTCTGATAGATAAGGCTTGAAGTTCTGACACTCTGCGGGCAGAAGTAATGGCCACAAGAAAAATAGTTTTCCAGGATAAATATCTGAGATCACAAGAAGATGCTGGTTCAAAAGGGGGAAGAATAACTTGAGACAGCATAAAGTTTAAATTCCAGGGAGAATAGGGAATTTTGATAGGAGGTCTCGTGAAGAACGCCTTTAAGTCTTAGATAATTTATGGCCCATAACATTTGAGCCACCAAACCCAAGGCGAAAATTTGAGATGGCAGTTAACTGGACTCGAACTGTAGTAGCTGCTGCCCCTTCCTTAAAAATCTTTGTCAAGAATTCTAAAATAGATGAAAGCGGAGCTCAGAAAGAGTCAATTTTCTGCATGTTGGCCCAAATTGAGAACCTTTTCCATTTACTGCCATATAATTTCCTGGTAGATGGCTTGTGAGAAGACAAGAGAATTTGTCTTTTATCTTCTGAAATTGAATGAAGCCTGGCAATTAGGGGAAGTGCATTAGCCAAGCAATCAGTTTCAGGGACTGCAGTGAAGGATGGAGGTCCCCTGACGTGTGTGTCAGAAGGTACGGAACTGGGTCCAGGATCCATGGATCTTTCAACAGATGATGGTGGAGAAATGGGAACCAAATCTGTCAAGGCTAGTATGAGGCTATGAGAATAACAGTCCTTCCCAGCGATTTTGCTTTCTGTAAAAATCTGGGTATCAATGGGAAGGGTGGAAATGCATAAAGGAGACCCGGGGGCCAATCGTGTAAAAGTGCATCACTCTGGGGATGACCGGGAGGTGGTATTAGGGCAAAGTAGCATCTGCATTTTGAATTGATGTGGCTGGCAAACAGGTCGCAGCAAGGCTGGCCCCATTTGCGGAAAATCAACTCCGCAACCTGTTGTTTGAGAGACCACTCGTGAGGGAGCAATATCACCCTGCTTAGCTTGTCCGCTATCACGTTGGATTTCTCCGGGATGTGCATTGCTAACAGAAAACACTGGGACGACACAGCCCATTGCCAGACCCTGAGGGCTTCTCGATAAAGGGGGTAAGACTTCGTTCTGGCTTGCTTGTTCAAATACCAGACTACTGACATGTTATCCGTCTGAATTGCAATAGTCCCTAGAGGGAGAGAGTCCTGAAAGTACTGCAACACCAGAAGTACCACTCTCAACTCTAGAACATTGATGTGCAGATGTGATTCTTGATCTGTCCATTTGCCTTGGGCAGTCTTTCCCTGAACCTCCCCCACCCTATTAGGGAAGCGTCCATGGTCACAGTGGCTACTGGGGGGGACGACGACAAAGGGTCTTCCAATTGTGACATGAAGAGACGTCAACCACCACCGAAGGTCTCTCTTGCAAGAATCCATGATGAGAATCATGTGGTGCATTGGTAGTTTCTGGTACGACCAATGAGCAAAGAGGAGCCATTGAAAAATTTACATATGCATCCTTGCGAGTGGAATAGCCAGGATTGCTGCTGCCATCAAACATAGCACCTTCAACACCTCTGCTGCTGTAGCTTTGTTCTTTGACACCAGGGAGCTGAAGTGTTGGCGGAGAAGTGAGACTCTTTCGATAGGAAGACGTAGAATGGTAGTTGAGGTATCTAACTCTGCTCCTATAAAAATGGTATGCTGCGACGGCGATAAGGCAGACTTTTCAAAGTTGATTGTAATGCCTAATTGATCGCAGAGTGTCAGAGTGTATTGTGTTGCCGGAGTCAACTGATGCCTGGTGGTAGCGGTGAGGAGCCAATTGTCTAGGTATGCGAACACCTGGAATCCTAGACGTCTCAGGTGAGCCGTGACCACTGCCATACATTTGGTGAACACTCTGGGGGCTGTAGTGAGACCAAAGGGCAGGGCTCGAAACTGGTAATGATTGGCTCCCAGCCAGAAATGCAGATGATCTCTGGAGTGTCTGTTCATCTTTATGTGATAGTACGCGTCCTTGAGATCTATAGAGCACATCCAATCGCCTTTCCCTAGGAAGGGAAGAATGGACTGAAGCGTGACCATTCGGAACTTCTCGTTCTTTACGAACTGGTTGAGTCTGCTGAAGTCCAATATAGGTCTCCAGTCCCCTGTTTTCTTTGGTACCAAAAAGAATCTTGAGTAAGTTCCGAATCCAACTTGGTCTGCTGGAACTAGTTGGATGACTCTTTTTTTTCTAGCAATCTGTGTAGTCTACGATTGCTTGCTCCCTGAGACTGGGTGGAACAACTGGGATTCTCTTCACAGGAATGGGAGGGGAAGAGAACGGTATGAAATATCCTCTGGAAATGATGCTTTGTACCCATGTATCTGTTATGTTTAGCCAGGCTTCTGGGTACAAAGACAAGCAACCCCCGACTGCCTCCAGAGCCGAACAGTCGGGCCCCCTTTCAGGGGCGCCGGTAGGGTTGACCAGACAAGTGACCCCTGTCACCCTGTTGCTGCAGACCCTTCTGCTGTGGGGGCGGCGTCTTCTATTATAACCCCCTTCTCTGCCTCTAGAGGGGGTTTCTCCATGTGTGTCCTGAAAGGCTCCCTGTGCTTTTCGGAACCACATTTTCCCTCCCCTAG